>NW_010204895.1:34840-37734 GCF_000695765.1 Mesitornis unicolor | reverse complement strand
TTTGGAAATGAAAGAAAAAAAAACAATTAAAAAATACATACTCCCATACAAGCACTATCATCTGTCTTGCTATTTAATTCACGTAAGAATTATTTCAGATTTAACCCAAATTTGATTTAACAAATGAGAAATATACTATAATTTGCATTAAAATATTTTTTAAATGATTTCGTTACATATATTTTAACTGGCTTCTACATATTTTTCATTTTTTTCGCCTTTTAACTTTAAAGACATTAGCATTCAGAGAACTAATTAATATCTCTCAGAGATATTTTAAAATCCTCTCATATAAAAAAATAACACTGAGTACTTAAATCAATGCACTGTTTACAGAAGGCAGACTATAGTTTATTCTCCTATTTCTTTTCTACATTCCTCAACCTTGCTGTTTTGGTTTCTCACCTGGGAAATTTTAAGTTGAAATACCTGTTTAATAAGCAACTAGGGAAATCTGGCAAACGGAACATTTTTCCCCATTCAATCTAAAAACCTAAAGATCAAATGCTGGCAATAATTGTTTCACCAGACCTTCTCTTTCTATTTTCCCTCCGTGGAGCTGAAGCATGACCAAGCGACTCATTTTCTGAATGCTCCTCTCCATAAGCACCCACAGCGGTACTGTGCAAAGGGTGATCTGGAACAGACAGAAAATGAACCGCATGAAAACTGTTCCCATCTCTTCAGGCAAAAAGCGTGGACATGACAGCACTGCCTGTCATTAAGTGTTTAGTTAGAGTATTTGTGGTTAATATTAACCTTAAGGTTTTAGTAAGCCTTCCACAATATATATTATTTTTTTTTCCAAGCACATTGCCACAAAAATTTACTGTTACCTGACATTAGTGTTAGTGGGCATCCTTTTTATAGCTTCTAATACACACTATAGAAATGAGGAGAAGAGCTTTTCATTTTGCATATATTCCCTTGTGACAAAGTTCTTTACAATTCATTTTCAGTGCAGTTTCTAGAAGTTACATGTATATTTCCATGATTTTCTTAGAGTAATAACAATTACAGCTTAGAAACAGCTCTCAGCGTTTTCTCTACAGCTTCTAATCACACAGTTTTTAAAAGATTTTTTGACATTGACATACAAGAGCTATATCTATCTAACAACAGAGGACTTCACACAGGGGCGCTTATTCCAGCAAAATTTAGTCTCTTCCAGTATACTAAGGCCTCTGTGCACAAGTTCTCTGATTTAATAGAGAATAACTTAGGATACTGAACTTTCATATTTAAATGTACATTCTTACATACTGCAATGTTATATTGTGTGAAGTTCTACCATTTAGACTATAAAACTTGAATAGCCAGTATTTTTCCATTGACTTTTACTTGCATGTATTACAGCACTGTTCCTAAATGACAAAAAGTAACACCACGCTTAAAAAGTCTCTGTCTCTCATGTCCATAACTTTCTCTGGCAAGAAAAGTTTTCCTAGGTAAGCACTGACATACTTTGCCCGTGTGGTTTGTTCATGAAAATCATGCATTTAATGACATTGAAGTTAACACTAACCAAATGAATCGCTGAGCTCCTCAAGATTATTTGCTTCTGCTACCTTCGGTATCCTTGAGACATCCGGTTCCTCAAGGGGAAGGAAATTTGAACAGGGATGGAAGTTGGCTTTGCGTTCCTGGATGGGTACGAAAATAGCAGCTAGTTCATCCAGCTTCTTGAATGACTAGAAATATACATTTAACCTGGACCATATTGACTACTGAGCTACAAAGTATTTGAAACGTTTTTTCCTCTGGCTGCTTTTTTTCTAAGAAAAGCGATGGTGTAAAACTGTTGTATTCTGCTATTTGTTACTATGCTGTAGCATCAGCTTTGTCTTATTTTATAAAGCTAAGTGTATAAGCTTAGAAATATTTTAACAGTCTAATATCTGGTTTCTATTATCTGTGGCCTTTTTCTTTTCAGGCATTAAAATATTTCTTCTTTCAGCTCTCTATTACATGAATTTCCATGCTTGTCCAATTTAATGATTCTCACTTAAAAAAAAAAGCTATGCATTAGTTTCTTATAAAAGGAGGAATCTGTAAGTCAAGTATTAAACAGACACTTCTGTAAAGCAGAAGGGTAGGAGAGAATAGCACTAGATGTTACAAGAATGTTACAAGACTACTTTCAAACTTCTGCCTGTTTGAAGCGCAATGGCCCGTTTTGCCTCATGATGTGCTACTCCTAAAAGAAAAAAATAGAAAAAGAAAGAAACTGCAGACCCCAAACCTGCACCAGCAGAGACCGCACAGCACAGCTCTCAGCAAAGGCTCACGTTAACACCTGTGCACCCACCTCCAAAGCCAGTGCCACAAAAACAGTAAAACAGAACACCTGCTGGTTTAATTCTGCTCAAACTAGTAAAACTTGCCTGTAATTCATCTCTGGAATGCTTTCCTTTCATTTTCTTCTTTGAGGACATGTCGCTATTCAGCATATACTGCTACATACACAACTAAGGATAAAGATACCGACCAACCATCCCCAAACAAATCTTTCTCTGTCTCAATACCTGGGAGAAAATGGGAAATCTTTGTTAATTCAACGTATTATGCACAATTCACTTTAAAAGCAGCAAAACTCACTTATTAGACCAGCCCAACATCTGGCATAACGTATAACCTGGTAACAAGACACACGCATTAAAGATAAAGCAAGACAACGCATAACGCTATTTACACCTCTACTTTTGCTTCATGGCTGCTGCTTCTCTCACGCAGGCGACCCCAGGCCCGCACCTCCTCAAGGGCCAGGAGCCCCCAGGCGGCGCGGCCCGGCCCGGCCCCTCCCGGTGGTGCCGCCGCCTCAGGAGAGGAAAAGGCGGGCGGCGGCCCCCTGGTCCACCTCGCACCTCCCAAATGCCCGGCGCAGGGCCTCCCCG
>NW_010204895.1:0-34809 GCF_000695765.1 Mesitornis unicolor | reverse complement strand
CGCGAGTCAAACCGGCCGCGCAACCGGCGGGAAGGGGAGGCGCGACGAGGCGGCGCCGGAAGGGGAACTGAGAGAGCGGCGGTGACAGACCAGCTCCGCCCCCTGCCTGCGGCCGCGGAGCGTAGGGAAGCTCTGACGGCGGCTCGCCGTGGGCGGACGGGGCCGGGCGCAGGAGGGGGCCAGCCCGTCCGGTCTGTAACGCGTTTGCGCACCTTCAGTGCTCACCGAAGATCGCTTCAAAATGGATAACCAAGGTACCTGTGCGCTGCCAGGTGCTTGCTTCCCTCTCCCCTTCACTTTAAGGGACTGTTTCCCCGTTCCAAATAACGAGTTTTTGTGTTTGGTTTTTTTTCCAGTGGCCAAGCATAGCCAAGTTGTGTGCTGAGCAGCAGCACATTCTGGATTTCTACACTACAACAAACCCACCCAAAACACGTTTTCTTCTCTCCCTCCCACATGCCATAAAGAGATGCTGTGCATGGATGGCATTACACAAACCGGCCAAGACACTTCTTGCCTCCGATTTCCTACCTATCTAGAAAAACAAGTGGACATGATAGATTCCAGGTTATCTGTAAAAGTAAGGTCAAAACCCTGCAGCAGTTAATGAGAAACGAATTCAAAGCATACAAAGATATTACTTGCTACAGTAGCATGCAAAAAAAGTAGGCTTCAAATTGAAGTCTTGTAATTCAATATCTCTGGCATTTAGGTATTCAGCAATTAAATTGTTAACAGGAGATGTAGCAATTTGTCAAATCTTACTAGTTGGAGGAGCCCTTTCCGTGCTCCATCTCTTCACCTGCAGGTAAAGGTGTTCTTCCAAAATCCTGCTGCAGCCCCCTCCCACCTTCTACTCAAATAAGCTAAAATACAGTGAAACACCAGCTTGTAACTTAACAGACTGAGTTCTCTTTGTACTTATTTTTTAGCTACAGCACCCAGCCCCATGTAGCAGTCTAGGAGCTGAAGGTAACAAACAGTAGTGCAGACTCAGAGTACAGCTTTGTTTCTGCAGAGAGAAAGGAGCCTTCCAGAAAGCCACCTCTGAAGAGAGGTGAGAAGAACGTAAACCTCAGATCCAGCTCTCAGCCATCTCCAGTAGATGATGTGTGGTGACACTTCACTCCAGCTTTCCAAGCAGCACATGGTATTGAATACGGTACTGAATACATGACAAAAATTTGGTTTAGAGATCCTTCAGTAGGGAGGGAATGTATAGAGGAAAATACAAAATTACTCAAAGGGAGAAAGTTTACCATGACTAGAAACAGCAATGTGCTGCTTATTTCACATTAGCAACTGCATTAACACTGAGCTCTGAGCACTGTCTTGGCAGTGATGCTTCATCTACCGTGGTTTGACATATCAACCCATGAAATCTTTCATACCATACACCCAATTAAAGCCAGATGCGTGGTGTAAGGGAGAGAAGTGGAAGAATGATGACAACACAGGAAGGACAACTACCACCCAAAAGCAGCATAATAGAAAAGGGGTTTAAAACCCCAGATTTCACTCAAAAGTTGTTTATGATGATGGTAAGAACACTACCTAATGTCAGAAACCATACTGAAGACAAAAATAAAGATTTTTTCTTTGTTTAAAAATACTGATGAAGCAAGTTACATACAATAGCGTCTTTCTTACAGATACTGGCCAAAAACTTAACACACAAGTATCAGACCAAAGCAGAAAGTTATCTTCCAGAAGTAAAGTGTCAAGAACCAGTATTTATCCTGCTTTAAGTATTATGTTTAGCAGTGGCATTTTATAGCTTGTCAGAATTACCAAATTACACCTCAGCTTGTTAGTCAGCAGCTTCTTTCCTTGATAAACAAACACTTCACTGAGTTGAAATGCAGAAATATTTATTTTGGTTTCCTTCATTGGTTTTGAAAATTGTTTTGGTTTTATAAAACATAGAAATAGCCAACACTAAGCAAACATTTGAATTCCAATGTAACAAACTACTGCTCTAACAGTTGACTTGGATTTGTGTACCTTAATTGCACACATGTATGAAATTATGCTACAGGGTAGTGCATTACAATCACACACAAATCTTAGTGCAAACCTTGTTGTGCTTGTATTTTACATATATCCATGTTTCCAAAAACCAGCAATGAATGCTAATGCAAAACCAACTCTGTTAAGGATAGCAAAAGATTTATGCTGTAATAAGGCTTATTTCTGCTCATTTCTTAAACAAAAGGTAACTAGTTATTTTGTAATTTATCTGGGAATTAGGTTTTTATTCCTGAACAAATACCTATCCCATGCCAACACCCAGTTCTGTTGGCATATTTAAATACTTCCAATTGCTGCAAAGCATCAGGCAAAAACATTCTACCTGACCTATTTTGCCATTCAGTGAAGATTACTTAGTGGCTCATACATAAAGCACAGAAAACTGAGAGGTTATGTTAGAAGCTCTTCTGCTTATAGAGGACCTGGCACATTTTAAAAAATGCATTTTAAATACACATTCGTTACAGGGAAACAAGTGGCTAGTACAGGTGCAAGGTTTACCTGACTGTTAGCATAGCCCAGCCTCCTGAATGGTTTGGTTTTAGGTCTCTAGTGTTCTTGCCAGAGTTAGGATCTGTTCATTTGCAGGGCTGGCACCACTCTGGAACTGTGTTAATGTAGCAAAGGCGACACTTGCTGAATTAACTGCAACCACACTTCCAGCACAGACTTACTGAGGAACTCACATTCATCGGTCTCCTTTGTGTGGGGTTCTGACTTCTGTCTTATAAAAGTACATCTCAGAACTGGCTACTGCTATAGAAGGGAGAAAAACCACTCTGATGCCTTGCCCCACTTAACATTAGGACTAATGCAAGATGTGGTACCAGCTATACAACCGTGCGGGGGTTTTTTGGTGGTTGGTTTTCTTGACCAGATAAAGTAATCCTTCTGAGGATGCAAGATACCTAGAGGCATTTTCAAACCTGCCAAATCCTTTGTGGAATTGACAACTACAAAATACACTGCAGACAGCAAACATGCTGGCAATAAGAAAACCTTAGCTCCTTGGTGAAGGAGAGTCCCATTTTTGGCCAAGGAAGTCTTAAATAACTTACATACAGTTAAGGCTCTTTTTGGAAGTTGTAGGTCACCATAAAAACAGTATGCAACACAACTGGACAGTAAGGCAGTGTTCCATTGCTTCAATGTTCCTATGGCAAGTACCCATTTTTGTACAAGTTAATGATTGCACAGTTTCCTTCCCTATGTTTGCTGTAGTCAAATTACAGATATGAAGGCCAACAGTAGACATCAGACGCATGCCACTTTCCTCACTCCATTCTCAGTTACATCTTGGCATTGGCATAGAGTTCATCTATCTGCGACTGGAAATATTTCCGCAGTTCTGGTCTCTTCGCCTTCAGTGTTGGTGTCAGCAGACCGTTTTCAATAGAAAACATTTCGGGGTGCATGACAATGTCTTTGACCTGGAAGGTAAACAGTTACTAGCCAAGCTGCATCTCTTAGAATAGATCAGGCTATTAAAAAATTGCCCACGCATCGTACCATAGCCCATCACCTAAATTTTCCATATGCAACTAAAAGCAGTTTCTGGAGAGTCAGATTATACTGGTGTGGAGAAGTTTAAAGAATTAGGTGATCAGTTCTCACAAGCCTCTCACCTGTTCAAATGACTTCAAACCAGATTCTTTCCCAATCCTCACCATGTCTTCCAGAATGTGTTTTTTGAGGTCCTGTGGATACAGAAATACATTGTAGAGCTTGAAAAAGCTGATGCAGAACAGCTAACTCTTTAGTTAGGTATGACTCACCTTGTTTTTGCATAGCTCGTCATAGGAGCCCTCAAATCCCTTTTTCTTGGCCCAGCTGCGCAAAGTCTCAGGATCAGGTACCACAACAGCTACTAAGAAAGCCTGAAAGGGAATTTGTCAAGCCTTTTTTCCCCCCTCCTTTTAAAGCCATCACTTTAGTTTCTATGTATTTCTTACTAGTCACTGTTAGGTTTTGGACAGCATTTCTGATCCTGCTGTAAAGCCAGCAGCCTTCTACTACTTGAACACAGGAGTGCAGTTCAGAAGCTTGCACTTAAGAGAATTGCTCTTTTTAAGACCCACATTTCAATTTACGCTTGCTGAAAGCTGGACATCTTGGGCATTTGAGGGTTGGTTCGTTTGTGTTGGGTTTTTCAAATTTTATTTTCCCTGCACACTGTTAGCGACTTATATACAGTCATTAACACTCAAATTAATCCAGCTCCACTACCTGGTCTGAAACTAAATCCAGAAACATGTTATGTGACTGATGGAGTTGAAAGTGCATTCAGAACCAAAATGTGTAATGTTAAAAATACTTAGGATTTCAGTCCCAAAGTTTGGGGTGGGGGGAGGGAGGAAAGGAAGACTCTTTTCTGCAGTCTCCTCTTGCATTCATTTTTAAAGTTACCTGAAGAATCCTTACCTGCAAGCTCTCTCCATGGACAAACACCTGAGCAAGTGCTTCACATCTCAGATACACATTTTCTATTTTTTCTGGTGCTATGTACTCTCCCTGGGCTAGTTTAAATATGTGTTTTTTCCGGTCAATGATCTTCAATGTACCATTCTGTTGACAGAAACAACTTCCACTCAGAAGAGGCACTTCAAGTGAAAAACCACTCTACACAGCTTAAGCATGCCACACTAACACAGTAAAATACTGCTAAAGCCAGAGTACTGTCAAACTAATGTTTGACGGAAACAGGCTCTGCATCCATCTAATCTAAAGTAGAGAAAGCCTCAGGATTGGCACTGTTAATACTATTTTAGCCCCAGCCATGCAGATTTATCTACACAGTAACTATACTCCATCTAAAATTACTTGTCTTTCACCTAATTAATTGTGTTCAATACCAAATATTTTCTGTTTTATGATAAATTACTGCTAATAACTACAAAAGTACAAAAGTTTCAGCTATATAAGTTAACTTACTGGTAGCCATTTCCCAATATCTCCTGTATGAAGCCAGCCATCTTTGTCCAGAGCTTCTGCTGTTTTATCTGGATCTTTCAAATAGCCACGAAATACATTTGGCCCTTTCACACACACCTGAAAACAGCCATTTGTTAATGTATGCTACAGTGAAGGAAAGTTAACAAACACTATTTGCAATGAATGCGTTCCCCATGAGAAATTAATAGTCCCCACTCAATAATCCCCATTCTCAATAATCTCCACTTAAAAGGACAAAATTAAGTTTATGCATTAGTACAGAAAGCTCTACTCAGGGTCTTTGGAGACCTAACATTTCCTTTGGTATAAAGCATAATAAGCTATTGGAAGGATCTGCTCTCTTCCAGTCTAGCAGCAATGCTCCTACCCGCTATTTGAATAATCTGAATTTATCATAGGAATTTATTTTATTCAAAGAAATTCTGCTGGATCCAGAAATATTACCAAAATTAAACCAGTAATTATCCATAATTATAAAGGAAACCTGCAATTTCTTTAAATTGAAGGTTGTCTGGATTTGTGTACCAAGTAGAAAACCAAGAACAACCTCTCTGGGTATAACTGAATGCATGGGCATTATTAGGATCAAAAAAATGCTTACAAGGTATGAGGAAAGGACCAACAAGATCAAAGGTTTATAGGTGAAGAGGCTGTCAGAGAATCAGGTCAGACCTTACAAAGCTGAATTTAAAGAATTACTAGAATGTCTGAATATAAGAGGACATAGAAGTAAAGCAACTAGTCAGGCACATGGGAGTAGAACCTGAAGTATCCAGAGATGATCCCAGATTTGAGTATTTTCTTCTCAACATAACACCCAAGGTTGTGCAAGTTTTCTTTCGAGGGGATGGGGGGAGGACACAGGACAGGACTCTTGTTATTTAAGAATCAGCAGGACACTAAAATACCTCCTTAGACACGAGGACAGAGAGATAGGCAAGATAAACAATTGATACAAAGCTTGAAGATGCCCACTGCACACAGCTGTTGGGGAACCAGGAAACCAAAAATCCTTAAAACTCTGCACAGGAGTCCCCAGAAGCAACAAAAGATTCAAACCATCACACCAGCTTGGGAGTGGCTTGGCATGCATGGGTGACAGAAGACAGCAAGAGGGGTCTTGGTCTGGGCAATAGTATCAGGACTCTATATAATTCTATTCACAAATTTATCTGTCTTGAACATGGCTAACTGGCAAAACTGAATAGCAAGACTGACAAAATGGAGAATTTTGAAAGCTCTCTCTCAGAAACAAGGACTAGGAGCATATAAACCAGCTGAAGAACAGACAAACAGTGAAGAAGATGATCTATTTTTAGGCAAAGAATAATAAGAGCTAATTCTATAGCTATAGGCTTCAGTTGTGTAAGATAGATTACAACACCTGTTAAATTCAGAATAGTTCACACTGAGGAAGCTAGGACTGAAAGACTAAGATGGTACCTGATATATTAAGGGGCTACCATATTTATTCAAGTCCAAAGTAATTCCTAATGCAGCAATCTCTCACAGGAAGTACAAACAAAACATTTTCAGAAGTTTTTTTTAAAAACTACTAAACTGTTCCTCATTATGACAATTTATACTCGGTTCCTCTAGCAGACCAAGCTTTACAACTATATTTAAAGTGAAGCCAAAATTGCTGATGAAGACTACACATGGGGCCATATGCAAAACAGGAAAGAATTTTGACATTGCTCTCCACTTGCAAACAGTTGCCCACCACCAGGTCCAACTGAAGCCTGAAGTATTTCTGGAAATAAACCCCAATGTCTCATATAAATTACAACTAAAACAAATAAAGATTATATATTGTTTGCAATTACAAATAAGTTATACTTGCTTAAGCTACTTTTTATTTACCTGTTTCTCACCACCCAACTGCCCCCAAGGCCTCTCAAAAGCATAAGACATCACCTTAATTTTCTTTCAGGGCTTGGGGAAAACAAATTACTACATGTATATATAAATTGAACAGATGTCCAACGTTCAAACTGTATATATTTTACTTGGAAAAAAAATGTTGAAAAACACAGCATATAAAGGATTACATACAAATCTGAGTTCTCAAAGTGCAATTTAGAAAGTATACGTGTTCAATTTGTACAGGCAGCAGAAAAAAGGTGAGAAGAACATGCAGGCAGTTGTCACAGATCATTAGCAGCCTTCACGGCATTTTATCTCCATTTCTCTTAATAGTGTTCCAGACATGTTATATTACCTCATTCACACATCACAAGCTGGGTAACACGCTACATGCTTCAACTGCTTTCCAGCACTTGGCAGGGAAGGTAGTGGGGGGAAGCCCTCTACTAGCACTTTATTGAAGGATAAATGCAGTAGGAGAAAGCTAGATTTTCAGCTGTCCCACAGCTGGAAGATGGCATGTTGGCCATACAACCATAAATACACAGAAATCCATTTTCCCACAGTAAGCTGCTTTTTCTCGCCCCCAATACACTATTTTCTGTTTTGCTTCTGTGAATTGTTAGCTGACATTGCAAACAGGCAAGGCAGGCATCTTTCATTTTAGGTAGCAGGCCACATTTAGCACTTTTACTAAACTCAGTCAATATTTCAGGAACAAAAAACATTTTCCAAGATTTCATAAGAGGCTCATATTGACCTTATGAAATTACTTACCTCACCCTCTCCTTTGGCAGCCAAATAATTCATTTCTTGTACATCAACAAGCTTGATGGCACTGCATGGCATGGGTGCTCCAACATGACCTATTAAACAGAGTAACACTTCAATAGCTTGAACTGCTTTTTAGTCAGGATCTTAAAACAGTAAGCTGATTACATGCTAAAGTAAAAAAAAGATAAAAACTGACTTCTGGTAATGTACTACTGCTTTTTATTAGAATCAGGATTCTCACTCTATGAACATATTTAAGTAGCAAAAGTCCCACTATAGTTCAAATTATTAGTAGTGTTTCAGCTCAGGAGCTAGAGATGCAACAACTGACAGAAATGCAGACTGTTCCAGCACCAAAAAATTTCCATCTCTGTGCTTATAAACAGCAGATTCCTATTCTGTACTTACAAGGACAAAGCCTATTAAAAGCTTGGGTTACTGAACATTCCTAGCTATTGAAGGGTAGCAACTTCAAGGGAACCCTTCAAAACTTTTTAACCTCACTTGAAAAATAGAATCTTGTGCTTCATGAGAGGTGTACTGAAGACTAAATAAATGTGATCAGGAACCCCTATAGCATCCTGAAATTTAACACTGGCAGGCCATTAAACACCATACCTGCTGTCCAGTCACCAGGCAGTGACAGTGAGCATCCAGCTGTGCATTCAGTCTGCCCATAGCCTTCATAGAACTAGGACATGAAACCAAAAGATTATTTAAAATTCTTACTTTTCAACATACAGTTTCTTCATTAAAATGAAATTAATATTTTTGCTTTTTTCTAGTTGCTTAAATTTGAGTTTAGCAAAATTCCCAGCACCTTCTAAAAAATATCTCCATATTAGTTTTATCACAATACATAATTTTGAGTGCTAATATTCCACCTTTGGTTCCAGTATTTACTCAAAGTTTCACTCAGTGTCTTCTTCTTGCTCCCTCTGCTCTCTGTTTTGATCTATACAGGCGTCACATAGCATGTGAAACTAAGAACAGTGGTGGCACTAGCAAGGATTTCATTCACGTCATTTAAGGACAGGTTTGTCCAAGACAGCCAGAAATGGGATCCCTATACCCCATCGTAGCTCTGATTATTCTATACAAGACAGGCTTCCCTCTTCTGTGCAGAATGAATTGCTACACCAGCACACTACTGAACAACAAGCAGTCACAGAAGCCTCACAGTTTGGAGCGTTTTCTATCTTTGAAATTTGTTTCAACACAGCTGTTTCATCCTGTGTCACTGTTATTCAGATGTTACCTCAAAAAAGCATATACTTGGAAGAGGCTCTGAAGATAAATGCAATGTGTGCAACTTGATTCTCCCCAATCTCATCCTCAAAGCAAGAATGCTACAATATCATCATGTTGATCAGATTCTCTACAGTAGTTACAAATACTTCTGTAAGCAAGGCAAGTCGCAAAAACTCAATCCAATAATGTTAATTATTGCTTACAGCAGCCCCTAGAAATCTTTCCCTTAAGACAGTTCAGCTGGGTACTTCAGTTATAATGAAAACTTCATGATTAATACAGAAATCTCAGGAGACCGAGAAATAAACTCTGGAAAGGGGTATGCACTTGTGTAGCCTCCAAGAAGAATGCAAGAAAGAGTTAACCATATAATCAGACTACCAGAAATGCTCTATCATCAGAGCTGGAATGAGGCACTAAAACCTTTGTTTTAGGATTAAGGCCAGGAAACTCACCTGACAGCCAAGAGCTGTTCTCAGGAAAGTCAGTACACTTGCAGATACAGGTGCTGCTCCTGTGATCATAAGCCTTACTTTTCCTCCCAAACTTGCCTACAACAGACACAAGATACTGTGGACACCAAAAGCATTTTAGAGAAATTTCCAGAGCCTTTTTCCATCTCACCCTTAGCCACTGTTCACCAGCAGTGCAACCCACAAATGTTAGAGATTAAGGTTTAGCCTCCTATAGCAAGCTGTCTTTCTTGCAGTGTTAATCTCATTAATGGGTAGAAGAAACAGTATCTCAAACACACAGTTTCTACAAAGACTATGCTGTAGTGTCCCTGTAATACACACTTGGCCAAAAGTCTAAAAAAGAGCTTAAGTCATGGCCTTACAGCAATGACTATTTTTAACTGCCTCAGCTTCTCATACATCCCAAATGCTATAAAAAGGAGCCACAGGGGCACGTTGTACAACCAAGGTTAGGGCCACAGCAAGTGAGTGCCCGATATAACAGCAGGCATAACTTACTGGTGACCAACAGTGAGGAGACAGTAGGGGCTGCAGGTGGCACAGGGTCACATTTACTATTCCTCCTTCAGAAGGACAGTGTTTGCTTTCAAAGTGGTTAGTGAGAGAAGCATCAGACTGTTTTAGAGAAACCTCTCTAATACAGTTGGCTGATATTATCAGAACAAAGGGAATTGAAAAATTAAGTTGGAAATATAAAAGTTTTGGTTTTTATTCTGCGTAGTCAGGTAGTCTTAATCAGTGATGAAAGCCATACCACATTATAACCATTCATATGGAATTCAGCAATTGCAAATCGATGCCTATAAACTAGTAAGTAGATAGCACATACAGTGATGCTTCACACTTCCAGTATTGAAAACACATGTTAAACTGCTGTTCTGTAACACAGTAAGCACATTTGGAGCTCTGTTCTCTAAATGATCATAAGCAAATAAATAACATAATAAAAAAGTTCCAATATCCACCATACAAAGGCTCTTAGACTCCGAGGCTTTCAAGCATACCTGTATTTTGCGGAAGATGACTTTATCCCAGAAACTGTTATTTCTAACTATACCACTTCTGAGTTCTGCTTCTTTCCTCTTGGAAGCAAAATCCAGCATCCACCTCTTTAATGAAGTATCTGCCTGTCCAAAAATCTTTAAAGAAAAATGATCTGTAGTTAAATCACAGACTACCATTCCCTTTCTTACAGAAGCATGCATCAAGATTCTTAACAGTGAAAATGAAACTAAATTAAACAACCTTTATTGCTAAGCATATTAATTCTGGTAAGGAATACTTGTGGATTTTGATTTTGGCCTCTTAACCTCAGTTCAAGAGATGTCCACCAAAATTAGCTCTTAACTAATTCTTGTTTCCCATCCAACCATGCTTTTTCAATGTATAGTTTCTTCATTAGAAAGTATGAATTAAAGTGGATGTTTTACTTTTCCATTCCAGTTTGACCAAAAGCCAGATTAAGTATAATCCTCACCATATTCTAAAGTAACAGGGTTTTGTGAGGAGATGCAGGTCCCTTCAGAAATACCAGAGAATGAGGGGCTAAGTTAAAAGCACTACAGGCAGGTCTTAAAATTTCCTTCCCTCCAAATGTATCAAAATGTAACTATTAGTTCCTGGGGCCAAACAGAACCTTGTATTACTTGCTGTTCCTCTAGCCTCATGATTAGAGCAGGGTCCTAGCTAAGACAGCATAGGCAGGTCTGTCATTTCTTTAGCAGTCACAGGACTTCTTGTTGTATCCTTCAGCTCCTCTGGCTGGATCCTAAGAAGAGTCAGTCATCCACATGCAAAAGGACGATTTAAAATCTTAAGTTCAAGAAAGAATCTACTTCTGAATTCCCATCTCAGATGACCCTGAGCAGGCAAGCAGAGGAGAGATAGAGGCTGCAGACACACCCTCTCCACAGCACTCCTGACTGGCTGGTTTAGGGTTCTCCCTGCTAGAACACACTGGCTGCTGCATAGGAAACTTGTATGCATGCCTGCAAACACAGGCAAACACCTGACCTTGGTTTACAAATTCCACTACATGAGTCAGATGCTAAAAACGTGGCATGCAGATGCTAAGCCTCAAGTTCATGTTGTAGGCTGGACTTAAATAATTTGCTTAGAGCAAAACAGCAAGTCAAAATTAAGCAAATTAGAGAGAACCAAGCCTCCTAATCAGACTTTTCAATACTAGTATTTGCTGCCTGAAAGTGTTCTAATAGCACCAGTACTATTCCTTGCACTTTCAGCTGTCAGCATGCCAATTTAACATCCCAGAGCACAACAGCTTCTCCTACCATGTCAGCACAGACTTCATGAAATCTCTTAAAACCCTGTGCAGATCTAGACTCACACCTGTAGACTTACCTTGTCAAACATTCTGTTCAACAGTCTTGGTACTACAGGAAATATAGTTGGCTGCAGTGTTTTTAGGTCATCCATAAGTAGTCTGATATCCCCTTGAAAGAATCCTATCCGAGCTCCATGGCACAGAACCACACACTTAAAAAATAAAAAAAAAATTAAGTTTGAAAAGACAACATTTATAATGTATTCTAGCTACAGGTGTATGATGATCCTATGTGGAGTGGACTGTGCAGGATCTATCTTAAATTCTCTCAGCTTCTGGACAAGTTTGACAGCATTCTCAGACTATAGGATGGGACTGGAAAGGCCAAGTAGCAAGACATGTCTGTTGTACACAGGCCAAGGACTTTGTCAGAATGAGCTACAGCACAAAAACCCTATCTAAAGAGTCAGCTGGCCAAATAAGGCAGTGCCAGTGACTCAGGGATATCAGAAGACTGAAAAGCAGATCTTCTCTATTTTAAATATTTAACAAGCTTATTTAAAAATACTAGAACTTTGTTCCCTGCTATACACTACACTAAGAAATTCTGCATTTAAAGTTGGCACAGGGTTTCTACCTCGTGCTACTCAATTTTAATTCTCTTGCACTCTAGTGTTCCTTCCTGTTTCACAGGACTGATGCTAGCAAAAAATCTGTTGTTAGGTGATCAAGCTCTCTGGAATATTCTAGCAAAGCCACTGCTTACTTTTGCATCACTTCATACCTACAGACATAATCCTATCATGTTCTATATTCTCTATGTTAGAGTCTATAAGCTCCACCCCTACACCTATACACACCCTTTTCCTCTTATCTTGTTTAGGTTTTATTTATTCTTTTTAATAACTTCTCTATTCTTCTTGTGTTTATCTATAAAGAATTGACTTTATTTCTTCTGCACACTCCATAACGCTTCTTCCTTCATTCTCTGCCATCTAGTCTCATCTTTTCTGCACAAGACATGCTGAAGTGTCACCTTTCCCTTTCACCTCTGCTGTGCCACCATCTGCTATAGAGCAACAAATGCATCAGTCCAGACAGTGAGCAGCAACTGCCTTTGCTAAATGGGAACACGTTTATCCTGTTCAAGTTCACTGACCCTCTAGCTTCCTTAGGAAGCCAAAAGTCAGTGAACATCAACTTTACAATAGGTGTAGACTCTAAAGATTGCTTCTCATGGAGCCTGCATTCATACCTACCCAAAACAGTAACAAATCTTTTCTCCTTTCTGCCATTTGATGCTTAATCTCCTTACATGAATATACAGGTAGACGCCTACTCTGTAAAGGCCTCAAACAGCAGAGGAATACTGAGATCCAAATACTCTCATTTTATCCTGTAGAACACAAGTTCCCATCCTGTTTTTACTGCATGATCAAGGGCAGAACTGTTACCTACAGTGCTTGTACCTTCTGGTGCAAGATAGGCATCAGTAAAAACACATTGAGGTATAACTGTTATCCAAGTTACCAGGAGAAAAAGTGCTGAAAGCCTAAGGATACCTGTACACCTTGGTTAAGCTCTATTCCAGATCTTCATAGCATGCATACACACACACACACACACACAAACATTTTTATGTATATACACACAAGCTTTTTTTGGTAGAAAGTTCAGGATTCCTAACTGACATCACTGGACAATTTCTGGGTCCATGTGCCTTTTCACACTTTGCACAGAGGCTGTTTATTCCTCTGCATAAATATAGTGACATGACTACCTTCAACATACATATTTGCAATTTCACCTAAAGGAGAGGTGTTAATTCAGCTTCAGTAAGTACAGTAATTAAATACCTGTGCCTCTACTGTATACAAGAAGTTTGAAGAAATCACATCCTTTCAATAATGCATACCACCTAACTACAGGCTCAGAGGTCCTTATTAGGACTGCCAGTATTAAGACAACCTGAGCTCCCTCATCATCAAAAATGAAGCCCCAGGTTTTGCTGTATGATAAAACAAACTATCCAAGAGAACTTCAAAGTTTGTCATTAAATGGCATTAAAAGCTATTTTCATTCCCTGGAAGACTCCACTGAAACAAAATCCCTCCCTTTTTATTGAAGTTTCCTAGAAGCAATGTTAAGGTTAACCAACTTAAAATTAGTTTCAAGTGAGAAGGATGCCACATAAAATAAATTTTATTGAAGTTTACAGAATAAATAATTTAATTTTTAAACATGTATTGATTATATTAGAGGGAATTTCTAGGCTGTGTACATGAGCTAAGGTATTATCTCATGTTCTAGTAAACCAGCTTCTTATTAACCTTAGCTCTAAGGTTAATGTTTATATTTAGGCATGAAAACTAATTGTCTAGTACTCACTGGATATTGTTTATGGGATGTTGCTTTCCTGAATCTTACCTGAAGCTTTCATATACTTCCACATACATGTGAAAGAGGCAAAAAGGAATAGCATGTATCACTGGGATCCAAGAGACATGCCTTCTTTAAGAAAAGAAGCTTCTCAATAGTTCTGTACAATAAACAGATGCTTACCTCAACGATTCTCTCAAACATGTGAGCCAAGGGCAGGAATGATATCAGAATGTCATCAGAGGAAGGCATGAATGTTTTCTGAAAGTAAAAGTGTTAGTAAAATTAATTCTTGATTCTATTCTGTCCAAGTTAAACACAACAATGAAGTGTGCCACCTAAACTCTAGAGCATATCCCTCACATGAGTTTTTTTTGTAATGAAGCCACATTGTCTCTCTTTGAAAAGATTACACATGCTAGAAGTCATTGCTCTTAACACAGATTATTACAATTTATCTTTCATATGATCATGAATAGAAACAAATTCTGAGAAAAACCACAGAAAGTTCTACTACAGACATCGGGAGGGAGGGGTAACAAAAAAAAGTCAGCAGTATGCCTTAGGTGTCTAAAAGAATTCACACTTTCATCTTAGATCATAAAGTCTGTTTCTACAATTTACCACAAGGTTAAGATATTTACTGTAAGATACCAAATTACCTTGAATTATTTCATTGTGTTGTTTACTTTAAAAAACAATTCTGTATGTGGAGTACTTGGCAAAATAAGTACAATTGTATTTTTAGTTACACCTGTATGTTAGAACTGTTGCCTTAGCTAGCCTGCAGATGAATGTTAGTAGTCTACTGTAAGCTTAAAGTTAACACTGTATCAAGTAAAAATACTAATCACAGAATCACAGAATATTAGGAGTTGGAAGGGACCTTGAAAGATCATCCAGTCCAACCCCTCTGCCAGAGCAGGATCACCTAGACTAGGTTGCAGAGGAACGCGTCCAGGCGGGTCTTGAATGTCTCCAGAGAAGGAGACTAAGTAATGCTTCTTGCTCATTTATGCAAGGGCTTTAAGTATATGGGGGATTAAAATATTATAGCTTCTCCCACCCTTAGTGCAAAAGGTTAGCCTCTACACAAACCCTCCGATACAGAGCTTCCACTAATGACAAACACTACAAGCCTGTGGCAGAAGGTAATGTATATTCCCATCAGGATCTTTAGGATTTTGCTTGGATCAGATCAAATTGTAAGTCTGTCACATTTTTGACCCAGACAGAAGAAACCAGTAAACAGCAACTTCTGAACTGGCATGGGCAGAGTGATGTCTAGTTACATTTCCACTTGGATCTTATTAAAAGTTAAGACCAAAGTTAATGAGATTTCAGTGTTGGTTTTACTCCCAAGATTCTTCCCTCCATGCAAATCCACAATGTTAACCTTTATAGTTTACCTCTGTAGTTTTCACAAAAGCTGAAGCATTGCTGACTATGTTTTGATGGGTGATCATAGCTCCTTTGGGGTTTCCTAAGGAAGAAGCACATCAAGATGCAACAGTGAAATTTTTAGATACTTTAGTTTTACCACTGCTTGATAACTTAATGTAATTTCAATCAAGCAGTCCCTCCTTTGATAGTAATACCTTTTTTGTATGTTAATTGAACAACGGCAGAGAACTTGCTAACACACTTTCAAGAACAGATGGTAATAGTTAAGTACTGAATTTGTGTTCAAGTCCTCAAACTTTATAAGGAGAGCAAATCCTTAAAAAATTGTCATGTTTTTCAGATAAGCTTCTCTCATTCAAAATTCAACACTTCTGTGAAGATGCAGCTATCAAACCCAGACTACTTTCTGTTCTCACATCTGCTTTAAAAACATAGTTAGTCATTGTACTCTTCCCTTTTGCTCCCTGACAGTGTTGGATATTAACTTAAGTGTCAAGCATGTGACATCTAGTCAGTAGATTTCTGTCTTGGTCTTACAGCAAGGCTGCTTAGAGCCAAGGAACAAATTTTGCTAATGTGGTATGAAAAGACTACAGAAGAATTGAAAAATCTAAGTCTGATACAAAGCTCTTATTATAAGAGAAATACAGGTTCAGTACTTATTTCCAAGCCCAAAAACGTAACACCTCCACCTCCCAACTGCAATTCTGTAGTGATCAACAGGAGAAGTTAAAGGGAGCCTTACCATAAAACTGCCCCAGCTACTACTTGCCAAAAAGATACAGCAGCAGGGGAGAGTCTTGAAAAAAAAAAAGTAGGAGGGCTTCTGAATTAACTTTGCACATACAGGATAATAAATTCTGCATAATGTAATGAGGTGTACCTGTCGTTCCACTGGTGAAGCAGATGACTGCTAGATCTTCTGGCTTTGGAGGCTATGAAAGTTAAGAAAGTATTAGTATGGTTAAGACAGCAAGGAGAAAGATTTTCCTGGACAAAACACTGAAATACTAGTGTTACTTTTGAGCTACAGGAGGTAAGGAGATTTGCTAGTTTGATCTACAGAACGCCATCCAGCTTCAGATTGTCACTTGAACTAAATTTATACTTACCACAGGTTTTTGCCTGTGTGCTCTTCCCAGCTCCTATAGAAAGGAAAGGGTAGACAGTTTAGACATGAGCACATAACTTTTTTTGCTTTAAAACTTACCAGACAAACATTACTAAACACCATAATATTTCATTATTTAGACTGCCTGTTAAGGGTTTTTAACTTATAAAAGAGTAACAAAGGCTTTAAAGGATGTTTTAAAGATATACAGAAAAACTACCATGTTCTACCAATAAAAAAGTGGTAACATCGAAAATACATGGGTTTTTTTCCAGCTTGTAAACTAGAAGTCACTTGCTAGAGAGGCTCAAGCTTAAGCAGTGTTATGAGACGCCACAGCAGGCAATCAATTCTCTCTCTCATGAAGATGAGATGTGCCACTGACAACTGTTGAATAGATGAAGCAATATCCATCTCAGTAAGCACGTTGCACCAACATCCCTGCCTGTGAGAAGGAAGACTGAGTTTCCCCATGAAGAGTCATTGGTGGTTTGTACTCCTTTTATACTGAAGGGAGGAGGGCACAAGATTCTCTCCTCCAAAACCTCTTCTCCTTCCCTCTCCCTCCTTTCCTTATGATTATTCAGGCCTGACTATTAACGATGCCATAATTCTTTAGGCAAAAGCGAATGGATACCAAGGAGATCCTTTTATCATCAAGGATACAATAATTAAGAAAAAAAGACTTGAAAGCTGATGTTCAACATCTATGAGCTTTGAAGTTTCAAATCAAGACTTATTACTGACATGCCAATTTAAGACTAAAAACAATACTTGTTTAAGGACTTATGGAAACCTGAAGCAGACCTTTTGTTAAGTATAGGTTTGGAAGCGGCCTTTCAGGGCAGGCATATCAACTTCACCATTGCCTTTGCATTTCAATTGTGCAGCACTATGCATTCCTTTACAAGCCCTAGACTTCCTTTAGTATGCTGTACCTCTTAGAATACCCAAAGAGGTTTAAGAAAAAAGCAGTGTCTGGAAACACAGTTAACATTCCCATAGCTATAAGTTTGCCCTTCAGAAACAGTGCCATTATGCAAGTTTGCCACTGTCTGCTCAAAACAGCAGCATCTGCATTTCAAGTACCACCAGAAGCTCAATACTTCCCCAGGACTTGTTTTGAGTAAGATCTGGTATTTACTGAATATACAGCTCAAATCACCACACACTTCCATTGATCTTCTAGAAGAGAACTCCAACATCTTTTCCTATTGAGCAGCCATTTATTTACAGCTACTCAGCTCCAAGTAACCACAGCATGCATACAGATCATTAGATACACTGAGGAACTGGTCACAAAACCTATAAGCACAGGTGAGGAATAAGCTCAAGCCAGAAATCCAGAAAACAAGTACTGAAAGCTGGAAATAGTTATTCTAATCTAAGTTCTTAAACAGTTTATAGTTGCATTTCAGCAGACACTAAAAGCCTCTACTCTTAAAAAGGGGACAAAACTTATTTCTGCTCACTGAAACGCTATCTGAAATATTTAACTGTGCCTAACTTCTGAGATTTCGATGAGAGGCTCTTGGAGTACCTATTACTACATTAATACAAACATGAAGTGTTGTTACAACAGCATAGTTAAGTAAGAGCTACAACATACTACTGGCAGTTGCTACTTAAACATCTAAACTTCTAATTTAAAAATAATATTCACTCCCTAGTTTTGTTTTTCTGTAGCTAGAAGAAAGCTGCTGCTTCTGCTAAAAAACTGGAGCTCAACTCAAAGAAAGAAGCTGATGTTGGCATACCAATCTATTCTTGAAGTTTGGGCCAATCTTTTTCAAGTTTAACTCAACCCTTTTGCCAGTGAGCTACAGCACTGTGTAAGTCACATACTGGTTTTAGCCCCATTTCAACTTGGCAGTTATGCTGAGGCTAGTTAGGTATGATACAGTTAATCTTCTTTTAAAAGACATGCTGGCATTTTTGTATCTATATCAGAAGGTGGCCCTGCTAACATAGCAGTTAAGACTGCTGCGAAAATAAACTCTGAAAATTTTCACCAGTTCTTGACACCTGCACAAGACAAGCACACTTATTTGGAGATGCTCAAGTCAAGCCTTCACCAGAACTTCAGCTGGAACCAGGCTGAACTCAGTTTCTTAATCTTTACTGTGAGATGTACTTCATGCAGTTTGATCCTGGGACAGAATTCTCCAAATAATGATTGAAGCGGTGAAATAAATTTGCATAAGAGATCTATGCAGACAAAATAACTACAAGCAAAACTGAAACTTGAACATTAGGTGGCTAAGCAAAATGTTTTCTACTTGCAAAATCTGGAAGTCTCATTACTCCACATTATGATAAACTTGGAACCTGGAAGAGTTTATTGCCATTTTCCTCCTCTCCCAGAAAACATTTTGTAGATTCAGTCTACAGGGGCAGATGCCATTTTTCACAAGATCAAAACCTGCACAGGCTCTTTTTGAAGTAAGTATTTCTGACGCATTAGTCACAGTACATAACTATCATGTTACTACTTCACGTGAGCAAGCCTTAACACTCAGATCTGAGGTTTGGTCTGGGCTACGTTAACAAGCTTTCGCTCCATCATCTTGGCATATACACTTTTACATTTTGAACACTGTTAAATACTATTAGCAAGTTAGTTTCCTTCTATTTCTTTTGCAATCTTCAATCCAAGAGATAGTTAAGTATTTTGAAACTAATCCACCACATTTTGTTTACAGTCCTAAAACCTGTTCAACAGACACTGTCTTCTTCCTCTACAAGTAAATGGGATGAAAGCAGTAGAGCAGGTTAAGTGTGCCTACCTCTATTTCTCTCATGCTGAAGACCTCCACCCCACACTTTTTGCCACGTTCCACAAGATCTAAGCCAAAAGACTCCATGATAACAATGGTGTTGAGTATTGGAGTTTCCCCCTTTTCCACACTGGTTAGCAGAAGTTTGGCCTTATCAGGTTTGTCACAGAAAACCAATGACAAATCAGCTGATGAAAGAGAACAACATTATCAATATGGCAAGTTGAGTTTAGACTACGTCTGTAATTTAGATTATGGTAACAGAAGACTCTTCTGAGGAAGGATACAGCCAGCAGCTCTCAGTCAGCCCTGCCATCATATGCTCAGTTGCTGAACTGCTGAGTGACCTACCTTTGTTCACAATGTACGTAATTGCTTCATTTCCTAGCGTGTCATAGAGGGGCACCACCACCATGGAGAATGCATAGCATCCCTGTTCAATGATAACCCACTGCACAAAGAGAAGAGACGCAAGTCATGTGTTTGCTTATTGTAACAGATCCCCAAGAAAAACTCATATTTGGATTTTAACAAGGAAGCTAATAGGACAGAGCACATTTGGACAAGTCTTTCTAAAAAAGAGGTAGTTCATATCACTTGTTTGCTCAGAAAAACCACTAAATTTTTAACTGTGGAAGGAAGAAAGAAAAAAAGAGGGAGCTATGAGATAGAATTCAATCCAACAAAATTCAACTCTGCCCCTTAAAGTAATTTCAAGTACTTTTAAAAACATTTAACATTAACATTTTTCAGGACACGAGGCAGTTACCTCACCCCTATATGATGATAAGTTTAAAGATCATTCAGCTGGTTAGCCCATGTAATATGTAAGATAGAAGCTATGTTAAGGAAGTTGCTAAATCTCATTTTTATGAGCTGATTATTATGGACAAGTTTCCTAAAGCAAGTTCTGTACTAATTGAGACAGCCTTAAACACAGGGAATTTTTCTGAAAGCATTTATGCAATAGAAGAGTTGTGCACCTCTTGCACTAGTTTTATAAGAAGTCTTTTTGAACAAGGCCAGCTAACAGGTAGGTAGACTTTCATGCAGACATTAGACATACTGATAAGTCTAAGCAGGCATCCTTATACCAGGCATGAAAGGGTCCACTGAATATTTCTTCCTAGAGAGCTCTCCTATACACCTGTACATGTAACAAGGGCACAGCTATATTGCTGGTGAACAGCCTGAAGTTTAGTAGTTATTTTAATAGGGTGGAAGTCTACTACAGTAGACTTTAGAAGCTGCAGAGAGTGATAAAAGCTTCCTATTCCAGCCTCCAACAACTTTTGCACACCATCATTTTCAATACAATCACCAACCTCTTTATTTTCTGGACTATCAAGGCATTTTTCTTCCATTTTAAGCTTGAATTTGAGTGTATTTAAATACAAATATCAAACCTTGACACTTGAGTTCTATCTCAAAGGCCAAGCAAGCTATTAGTACTGAATATAGACAGTCAGAAAACAGATTGAAGCTTTCAGACATTGCTCTGATTGTCTGTTAAGACAACGTGTATTTCACTGTCCCCTATTCTCAATCCAAAACACAACTTCCCTGCTTGCAGAAGAGATCATCTGTTTTCTAGTAACTCAAAAAGCAAGTAATGTTTTTTTTTTTATCCAAGTTGTTTTTTTCTGGTGAACATTTAAGCAAGTACCACACTAGGATTTTTCCCATTAGGAGATTTCCCCAGCAGTTGTTCCCTGAACTGACAAATGTGAATCATTTCACACACAAAAAACCCTTCACATAATCTCCTGTCTGGATTAGTGATTATGTTGGGGATGTCACAACACCCATCCAGTTATTTTCAGCAGGGAAAACCCCAGATTTAAAATTCCTGGTTTAAACAAATCTTTCCAGCTCATTCCTGACCCAACTCAGAGCCTGCTGAAGCAATGCAACTCAGGCACATTTTGTCTCTGTGATTTCGGAGCAGACCACACCACTGTGCTCTCCTTCAGAAAATCCACTGACCCAGAAGCCAAAGGTCTATGGAGAAACAGTTCAATGCGGCACAACACTGACATCTGGCTCGCTCTTTTTTTTTTTACTGCCAGTTCATAATGTTATAAGCACAGGGGACTGAACTGAAGAGTCTGTAACATTATGTCATTTAACAGGTTCCTAGTTGGAGACATCCCAGCCTTTTTTATTTCAGAAATAAAACTGTAGTGTTAGAACTGGAATTCCAGTAGGAAAATCCAAGCAGCAAACTACTACAAATTTGAGTCTGGAAAAAGTGTTTTTCTTCATCTGTACAAAGCTAGACTTAAGGGATTTTGAGGTGTAGGTTGCAAGAGGAGCAAGGGGGGGGGGTCAAGGTCACTTGCATTTTAATGACAGCAGGGAAGGCTCAGTGACAAACTGAAATCAGAAGAGATCCAACAGCAAGCTGTTGTCCAGCATGACCAAGACACTGATACGACCTCTAACCCTGTCAACACTGCCGGTGCTCTAGAGAACGACATCCAGCTGGAGAGGGACAGCATAATTTTGACAAAACCCAAGATCCAGTCTCCTGCCTTAATAGGTTGGGACTGAACTAGCTTAATGCAGCAAGTACCAGCTCAAGCTACTAAGTACGCAGGCTTAAATTATAGAAATCCTTACTGAAATACTTACTATTCTGAATAGTTTGTAGTATTTTCAGAAACGGCAGTCTATAACCACTTCTGGGTTAAAATGGATAGACACTAGCTAATCAATCTAAATATCCCTATAGTTGCCTCATTTTGCTTTGTTTCTTTAATTATGTCACTCCTTAAGTCTTTCTGCCCCCTTATTAAACTGCAATTAATTTTCAATCTTTGCTTTCATCATCAGTTCTCCCTCACAGAATCTTTGTGCCCAGGGCCTCTAGTAGAGACAAAATTACCACCTCTAGCCATCTTCTATTTGTCCAAGTATTTAATCACCAATTGTTTCCTTGGGTTTTGAAAGGTTTAAACATCTCCTTGTGACTTCCAATCACTTTCAGTTATGCTGTAATCCAATGTTAATTTTGAAGAGAAAGCAAATGGTGATTACATTCACTAAGCACTCTTATTAGCTTCCCATTAAACAGGCCTCCTCTACAAACTGGAAAGAGGAGTTCTGGATTTCCTGACTTTCTTCCTTCTCTCCAGCCTCCTGCATTCAGCTCTGGGAGTAAAAAAATACAACATAAGACACACTAACAGTTGTGTCAATTATCAATTTTGGTACTTAGCTAAAGATGCCCTGTTTATGGCTTTGGGTCTACAGCATCAGCCTTTAAGCCCTTTCTCAACACCAAATGAACTTAACAGGTAAGCTCAGTACTCTGCCAAAAAGCAACAGATTTAAGAGTGGGCCACTTCAATAACAGGTAGACACACACACCATTAATCAAGTTACCTCAGGCCTGTTTTGTGAAAAGATTCCTATATATTGAACATGAGATGGTTTGAAGCCTCGGTGGAGTAATGCAGAGCCCACATATTCTGCTCTGTCTGAAACCTGGGGGAGGGGAGAAAAGAGAGAAAAAGAAATTAGAGCAAGTTATCAGTACACACCCCTCAGAACACTATTTTACAGCAAGTCTTACAAAAAAAAAGTAAAAAAGACCGAAAAAAAAGTAAAAAAGACCGAAAAAAAAGTAAAAAAGACCGAAAAAAACTAGTATTAAGTAGATACAAGTTTTCCAGGCTATTTTGGATGTCCTCTGACTTTCATAACCTAAATACCGCAAAGCCATTACACTGTACTGATTGTAAATACTACAACTTGCACTCAATGTGCAGCAGAAGAGACACATAATCCAGCTGGACCTGCAAGTGTTAAGTGTAAGTTTAGAAGTAAAGCTCACATACACAGAAAAGACTGTTTTGTTGCGTCTGTATTAAAGCTCAGAAGAAATATAATAATTCAGCATTGTATTTCTGCTCAATCACAAGCACTACATACGCCATCCTTCTGCTTCATTTAGTGCCTATGAGAATAGCATTTCTCCCTTTTAAAGTGGGAGAGTAAGGAGACAAAACCCAACTAGTTCTACAAACAAAGCTTGGGAAGGCAATTTCTTAATAAATTCATTCCATATAGCACATGACCCAAATCCACATTAGTCACATGACAAACAGAAAAGCTTTATTAAAGTGAGGTTGTACCTAACAAGTACCCAGCAAAATCACCTTGGAAAAAGTGATGTCTGCTCCATACAAAAGGTGTTTAACAATCTTAACAGGGTGCAATAGGCAAGGTTGATGCAAATTTGAAGACAATAACTGATTAAATAAGGAATGACCTAAAAGTGCACAGCTGTTAAAAGATTTGCATAAAAATATTTTTAGCAATCATGAAGGAGCATGCCACCATTAGAAGTGTACTTGTTAGCACCCTATACAACCCTCATTCAGCACTATGGAAACAAGTTGTCAAGAAGCACAAGTAACCTCTGCAGACAGGACCTCCCCTAGTGTAAAACAAGCCTCCCAGAAGCGAACACCTTAAGTAGCAGCAGCCTGAATCCCTGAATACTACTTCTAAGTTGCAGCCCTTCAGAGGCAGTGTCGAAGTTCTAAACAATTCAGCAATGACATGCTAAAAGCTACCAAGATAACACAAAACAAATTTTGAAATAAAACCATTAATAAGCTGAATAAGTGCAGGAGATACTCTTCTTTCCTTCCTCTGCCACATACTTGAGGCTGTTCCTTTAAGATGCTCCCATAGGAACTAGAACCTCTCTGCAATATTCTGCTACTACTTTAAAACACCTATAAATAATTAAGATTTGTTATATCACATTACTGGTTGTTTTATCAATGGTCTCAGCAAGCAAAAGCAGGCCTAGTACTAAGTTAGAGAGACTACTTACCTCTTTATAGGAGATCCACTCATATGGCTGGTTTGGTTTCCTAACACCTAGACAAGGACCATTACCTAAAAAAAGATAATCAAAACCTCAACATTTAATCCCTGACTCCTCTATCCTAACACCACATTAACTACACTCTCAGTGTTAAGTGTCTACATTCTTTGCAGACACCTTCAGAAAACAAACTTATTTTCAGAGGGGACAGGGAAAGAAGCTGAGGAAAGACACAGGGGCAACAGAGTTAGTTTAAGCTAAGGAACACAGCACTGACTTTATATTCACACAGCTCTGCTTCAAAAGAGGTCACCATTAAATTTGCCTTCAAGAAACCTCACATCCAATACATTTATCATATTGCTAGGTAGAGATCCCTTATCCCCAACTGCATTTCAAAAGAGCCCAGACTTCGATAGGTTTTTTTCAACAGTATGTCAAGAACTTTAATTTTGGACTTACTTGATACTTGCACACCCCTTTGGAAGATTTCATAAACTGTTCTCACATCATCATAGTAGTAAGTCAGCAGTTCATCACTGTTAAGAAGAGAGGACCTTCGAGCATGCTCACCACCCTAGGAAAACCAGTTTGAAAAGTTAGACACACTTGTTGGTTATAAATGAACAGGAAACTCCTGAAGGAATAAGAACACTTCATCCATTCAGTTTTGTTATGAGGCTTGGAAAATTCTGCTTGAGAGCTCTGCCACATTTCCCAGGACATTGTTTAAAGAGTCAGACTGCTCCCTGCAATACTAACAACCCGTTAGGCGAAATCTTATTCCTCAGCTACCTATGGTTGCACAGAACAAATGTGAACAGCAAAATGCCCTTTGACACTCCTTATTAGGCACAAGGCTTTTCTTCAGAAGTGTTTACTCTACTACTGCAGTATATAGCATAATTAAGTCCTTCAAACTTTCTAAATCACTCCAGCCTCAGAGCTCTGCAGATACAATATTAATGCTGAGATCCTAATCTACTGTCTTATTTAAGATTACAAAACATTATCACACTTCAAACTGGTTTCAAAACCTAAATGACTTAAGGGTGGTCAGCAACACACTAAACAAGTGTTTCCATAAGTAAAATACTCTGTACCACAAAAATTGAGTCCTTTAATCCAATTTAAAGTTCATTTTACAAAAAAAAATTAAAAACTAAAAGCTTCTTCCTGATCTTGTTAGATGCAGTGAAGACACTACTACCTTGAGGATTAAAATAACTTTTCAGCAGGTGAGCATTTATATAGGCTACAATTGGAAGTCAATACAAGAATTTAATAGCTCATAGTTCTAACATTGCCTTTTTTAGAGTGACTGATTAAATAATCTAATTGTATATCAATCACATTTCACAAATTGCAGTTATGCAAGTCCTATTTGGCCACATTTATTAGTCCTGCTATGATGACAGACAGCTACAAGCAAGTTCTTAGCCGAAAAGGCCAAGCTGGTTAAGCGGAAGATCTTGAGTAAACATGACGTTAAGTTTCTCTATCAAGGGCTGTAGTCAACTCCTGGCTCTTTCACAAAGTCAAATACTGGACAAACTAAATTTGTGCCTGAATTGTGCCATCATCCACACCATCAAAACCTTATTCATATGCAATCATAGGCTCTTCCTGACAATTGGTTTGTTTTCCTGTTCTCAAGATAACCTGAAAGACCAGAGAGCATCTGTTCATATATAAGCTAGATAAACACAGGTTGATCTACAGAAGATGTCGTATTGCCCACATCCACAGAAAGGAGCTGGAACATTAAAGGCACTTCAAAGAATGAAAAAATATTTTAGCACTAAAACAAGTCTAACTTGTTTTAGCAAAACGCTATGCGTAATGCAGTGCTTGCCACTCCTTTGACAGTAAGCAGCAACGTACACTGTGAACACGACCCAGAACAAGTTAATGACTGGCTTACCTCTGAAAGTTCGTAACATTAGAAATTCAAGAGCATACTTGCACTCAGACCAACATCTACTCTATAGGAAGTAAAGATATCACGAGTACATGTCTCTGCCTGGAAAGAAAACCAAGACTGCTTGCTATATTGCTCTGGTTTCACAGAGGTTGGATAACCAAGGTCAGCTTCCAGATTTTCCTAGCTTTACCACCTCTGGACCTAGCCTGAGGAAGATCACACAATGTAGTTTGTAACCAGTCATAGGTAATGTCCACAAATGCAATGTATCAGTACCATGTTTGATATGCTACAATTCTTGTGTCAGGTGAAATATAATATGCTAAACCATCCCTTAGCAACAGTTGAGAAATATTTGTTTTCTCCTCATCCAAGCTACTACTGTTTTGTTTACACACCCTATTATTCAGTATCACAAAAGCAGTTTTTGCACAGCCTGAGGCACTAACCAAATCTGAGGATGAGACTTATCAGACAGCACACTGCTTAGATACAAGACTCACTGCACTGTCCTTCTGAAAAAAGAAACAACAAACAAAAACCAAACCAAAACAGAGAGTCTATAACAGACTACTACTGAAAATATCCCATCAGTTCTCATGAGTTTTCAGTAAAGGGAAACATAACCAATTTATGGTTCTGCTTGCTTTATTCTTTTTTCCAAAGTAAAGTGAACTAAACTGAATTTTCAGCCTTAGAGTAAGAGTTTTACTAAAAACATCCAGCTCCTTGTGTGAAGGGCATCAGGAGTTCAATGTTATTCTTTAGAAATGCAGTGAAATACACCTGGATATGCTTAAGATCATTTAGACTGTACTTTACGCTCCCAGTTTGAACTCATCTACTAGGCAATATTATAGTGTTGGTCTACATTTTGCTTGAGAGTAGCAATAACTACTATTTTAAGAGCCTGTCCTTATATAGAATATTTGTGCAATATCAGGCAAAGTTCTGCTTACAGCCACCAAACATACAAGTGTCAGGACTGAAATGTTTGGCTGATTTCACGCAAGTTATTTGGGTGGGATCTAACAGACCTGTTCAGTACACAGGTAAGCACTCAAAAGCGTTGTCAGTTTTACCAAAGTGCTCTTAAGGAGCCAGGCAATAAAATCTTATTAATGGGAGAACAGCCTCTGGTTACTCATGCAAGGCAGCCCCTGCAGCAGCTCAGGAAGTCACAGGAAATTGGCCCATTACACAGCAAGTGCCGAGATGAAGTAGAACCCTGGCACTGGTTCAGCATAGCAGCAGCTGAAGGAAATGGATTTATTCTACAGAGGCATATATTACTCTCTCAATGCCTGTTTGGGTCACATAGTGATAGCTGCTTTTTTTCAAGCCATGGGTTTGCTTCTTGTTGACACAGGCTGTTAGGGTTAGCAGTAACATCAAAACACACTGTTGGCTCCACTATGTCTCAGAGGCAAGAGACTCAATTTCCATTTTCCCAAGAAAGCAAGTACACTGGCAAGTGGTGCTTAGGGCACCAATGTGCATGTTCTGAGCAGCAAGAAGCATAAATGAGACTTTTCAAACCAGCCATTAAATTTTAGGCACGCTAATCCCTAGATAAGCACACAACAGCTAAAATTGATCACTTAATAGTGAGACAAGCACACATCTTTCAAGAATCACTTTAGACAAGACAAGAGAGAGTTCTGGTAATACATCAGGAGAATATAAGTCATATACCTTATACTTAAATCAATAGCCAAAGCTGTTCAGCTGTCAGTCACTGATGGAAAGAGCGATTTACAAGCAGACAGATCCAGATGTGCCTACAACTGTAGTCATTAAGGATACACAGGCTTTTGCAAAGCACAAGACTGTTTCTACCCTATTTCTATCATTACTGTAGCACTGCAATTTTTAACAATAATGATTTAATATAGCATGAATCTCAGCAATGCAGTCTCAGACTAGTCAGACTCCCTTCCTACAGACAGGAGATTCAAGTAGATCCCAAACGATTTTAACCTGTAACTTTGAGAAGTTCCCCTGAAGAGAGAGCAGGCTGGAAGCTCTGAAGACAAGAGGGTTTCTTTCAGTGAAATGTAACTGTAGTATGCACACTTTAAAGAAGATAGTCCACATCTTTAAATTGTGGCATCTACTCTAGAAGAGCTGATACTTTCAGTAACTTTTTGTACTGATATTCAGATAAGCATGCAATCTTTATGCTCTCTCAGTGATGGTTAAAATAGGTCACTGGGTGCTGGCCTACCAAATCAAAGTTGTCCAGAAATGGGAAGCAACCTGGAACAGCAGTAAATAGCATCTTCTTCCTCCCATATAAAGTTAGAGAGGAACATGTAGAACCTCTAAGAGTGACTGACGTCATTTAACTTTGTTAAAGACCAAGAAAGTAAGTCACAAGAATTAAGTAGAAGCTTGTATATAGTTCAAAATTATTACCATTAATGAACAGGTAGATTAGATATTAAAGCAGTAAGAAGAATTACCTTCTGCCACGTCTTTTTTTGAGCATATTCCTTAGAACTTTTAATATTGTATTGCTTAGCCAGAAAAAAATGTTAAGACACAATTTGAGGGCAGTATTTGATATTTTTCTTCTGTGACAATCCATCTTAATGCATGTATAAGAGAATGAAGTAAGTGAAGTAAAATTCTAAGCAAAATGTAGCCAGAAACGGAATCCCAAATGCTGTATTACATTCTTGTTACTGTACCAATTCTAACAGGCACTTGAAACTTGCTTCAGAACATACATTATCATTTGGTAACGGTTTAGTACAGTTTAAAATATTACCTTAAGGGCTTTATCTGAACTGTCAATAAGCAAAACTTGCTCATTTCAACACGCTGTCAAAGTTTGAGCTCTTTCATCACGACGACATGCTAACACACTCAGCTCTTTTCAATTTAAGTCTTACTACTGTTTAGTCTTCCTATTAAAATGAATTTTCTGAAGAGGCAATGAAAAATAATCCTATTATACCTATCTTGCTCTGATCAGAGAGCTGATGTTAATTAGTACAACATGGATCAATGATGTATCAAGTAGTTTAGTGAAGTCTCGTATTACCAAACGGTGATTTCAGTCACAGAATCCAGCAGAGACAAGCAATTGAGCTTGAAGAGGTAAAGGCAGTGAACTGAGACTGCTGTCAAGAGCCTCAAGCAAACCCGTTAAGAGCCACTGTTTTACCATTTTCCAGTGCAAAACCCCCCAAATCTACTGGAGTCTATGTTGACTTGTGAGACTGGAAAGCTTTCTCTGGTAGTTCGTTCCAGCCAACAAAATGTGCTGCTCTACAAGACTATTCCACCTGAAGTGGCTGCTGTCAGGATTGGGGAAAGCTTATCAAGAGAAGTAAGATCTAACCTCTGGATCCTTACTCTACACATCTTCCTTAAAGAGGTATTTTTGGTAATTATCACATTGCCAGAGCATATTTTTGTTTCCCCTTTGTGTACTTCTAATAGCAGACCAGTACTTGCTATAGTAACATAACATGTCATAACCTTACTGTATACCATACTAGGAATATTAGGAAAAAATAGTACTAATTAAACTTTTGAATGGAGGGGACAACTAATACTATATTCTTCAATCTCAGTATCATGAAACATTGCAAGGAAAGTGCCCGATTTGAGGGTAGGACAAGAGTTTACTTTGCTGAAGTTCATGAAAATTTACCCACTGTAAATGTCAAACTGCTCTGCCACCTTTGTTTACACCTGTTTGTAGTCCCATCTACTTTTAAGCACAACAAGTCATCATGTTAATTGCATTTGATACAGGGCAACTAGATGCACCCTATCTGCACAGAACAATGTGCTGTAACGAGACTTCAGGCATAAGTATTAAAAAAACCTACTGTGGTAGTTTCTGACTATCAAGTAATGCAAGAAACTGTCAGCCTTACAATCCTACATTTTGTACGTATCTCCCTTGATGACTGCAACCTTTCCAAGCTGTCTCCTTCCTTCAAAAGGAGGAAACATCTTGTCTGCCCTGAAGAAATACAGAGACACTCTTGAGAGAACAGAGTAAGTGGTAAAACCTTGACTCTGTAGTGAAGAGGAGAATTCATAAAGTTGCTGCTCAGGAAACCCTAGCCATGTAATCAGTCGTCTGTATTTGCTTCTAAGCAACAGTTCCTCCCAGTCAGACTGCTTCCATATTTGACTTCACTATTAAAAAACCACCACTTAAAAGCAACTCTGTCCGCCTCTAAAAAGTGTAAGACAAAAGCTAAGCTAATATATCCAGAGTTTAGCAGGTAGTTGCTTTAATGTCAACTCTATGGCTGGGATCTCTTGGCAGAACATATCTTTTCATAGATCATTTGAGGACAGTTAGTACCCTCTTTTCGCCTGTAACCCAATATAAAGTCTCATCTGTCAGCTATTATAAACTAAAGATTATAACAAAAGTATTAGCCTAATCAGTATACGCTCCTGTACATAATCTGACCCCAAGAACTAATTTAATAGGTCATCACCTAAACACACGGCCAGGAATTGAAAACTACACTATAGCAGTTCTAATATTCATAAGTTACATGCCACCAGACAGATGAGAAGCTCGGTTCTCAGCACAGCCTTTTTCTCCCATGCTACTTACTACCACTATGACCTATGAATTTTTAAATTCAAAAAGCCAAAAGACTGAGTTTGAGCTGTATTTCAGAAGAAAACAAGACATGCCCCAAAATGTATTTCCCGCTCCCTCCTACAAGTTTTGAAACACTCTCACATAAATCAGTGTTTGGTCTCTCTTAATGCTGTCTTTATGCTTCAAAATTCAGTGAAGGACAATACCTGTCAAGCAACACTTACCTCTACTTCCACAGACTGCATTGCTAAATCACATGGTGGTTTTAGTGCTTTTGGTCTTGTTGCATACCAGTAGGTAGTGAGAGCCGCAAAAGCTCCGAAGCCCATCAGCGTGTTTGTCGGAAGGGTGCGCACGTACTGTCTGACATCCCCAAGTTCCGGCATCCGTAGGTGTCTGAACAACTCATGTGCTTGCATTGCCGTTCAGTGCGGTTGTCCCGACGCTGGAATCTGTTGATATGAAAGAAGTTACACACAGATTTGAAATCCTCTTTCAATTCACTGTTGTTGTGGGAGAGCGATATATGCTTTGTCCTACTGGCTTCCCACTATCAAAATAATTTGATCCGCCACCTTTAGTCTTCTGTGCTGCAATTAAGTAAGCATGCCATTACTGGTTCATACTCTTGAAAAACAGATGGGGCTGGCAGGAGACAATTTCTACAGGGTTTTAATACTGCTTTTAGCAGACACCACATGTTAACAGAAACAGTTGTGGCTTCGTTGGGGTTTTTTTTTTGTAGGCTTCTGTTGCTTTCTTTTTGAAGGACAGCATTTCACAAAAGCAAAATAGTTATTAATGGAGTAGCTGTACTTTAAGACTGTTGAAACAGTAAGTGTCAAACAGGAAAGTCTGGGAGAGGGAGGGGAAGGCCATAAGATGTTAACTTGCCTGCACTAACCTAACAAAGAATCCTAATCCTATAGTAGCATAGCAGGAACAGGATTTTTCATCTCTTAAATCCAGGAAGATAAACTCTCTCTCTCTCTTTCCTACTCTTCCAGCATTCATGCACAGAAAGCTCACTCACAGCAAGCTGCCTTCGCAGCTGATATCCTCCCATCGCTCCTCTATGCTAGCAAGCTTCCTTTTTCTCCCAGCACCATGCCAGCAAGTTATCTCTGGTCATGAGGCAGACTAGAGCAGCATCTGAGGAGGCCCAGGGCAGCGGCACACAGCAACATAATCAAGCACAGGAAGCACATTTGATTTGTCACGTTCACACAGAAGGAAGAGCCTCTGCCCCCCGCCAGCGCCTGCCGACACGGATATTCCACAGCAAGAACCAGCTGTGGAAAAAAAAAAGGCTTGCAGTCAGCTCAGCGGGTGCTCTCCTCTACAGCCAAGGTCTCCCAGGACGTTTGTCACATGCCAAACCCACCAGCTCCTGCCCAGTAGGTGAGAGGTGAGCAGCAGGCAGCCAGCCTGCCCGGGGCCAATGGCAACCCGCACCCAGTCACCCCACCGCCTGCCCGCCCGCCCTGCCCTGGCAGTCGTGCTCCGGGCGTCTGTCACCAGCCCAGCCCCTGCCACCCAGGGACAGCCAGCAGGACGGCTGACGATGGCCGCTGGCAGGGTGGGCTCGGGGAAGCAACGCTTTCCTCTATCAAGCTCTGCCTGCTTGAAGAGCCAAGATGTATTTACTGACATAATTTAGTCCAGCCATTTCCTATGGACAATAAAATTAAACAAAGGGAAGAATGTCAAAAATGTGTGTTTAGAACGTACTGTGTAACAATTCAATGATGCTGAAATCCAAACAGGCAGAACTACATGCTTCTTAGTTTTAAAACCAACCTTTATCAGGCTAAGATTTCATATTTCTACAGGAAAATCTCTAGCTTACAGTCTGCCTTTGAAATCTTTACTCCTGCAATCAGTTATTCAACCAGCCAACAGAAGAGTTGTCTAGTTCACATAAACTCTAACTTGTATTTGGACAAGGATTTGCTAGAAACAGGAAAAAAAAAGCCACAAAGGCAGTTCAAGGGCCTATGGTTTCACAACACGAGCAGAAGGACAGGCTGAAGTAAGGTCACAGATGGGGGCAGCAGCAGGACCAAACCAAGCTCCATCTCTGGAAGGGTCCCGACTCACAGAGCACTCCCCAGGCTGCCCGCTCCCTCTGACACTTCCCTTTGCTGCTTTCATAGTATCGCCTCAGGGCTGCATCACCTGGATATGCAGTGCAGGTCACTAAAGAAATGTCTTTTGGTTATCTGTGCTGTGATACACAGTAGACTATGCTCTAAATTCACAACATATCAAGCCTGAGTAATGGAAGGTGGAGAAGAACTGAATATATTAACAGGGAAACTCTTCAACTTCCTTTGGCATTAAAAAAAAAATCCTGACTTAACAGTTAGGATTCCCATGCTGTTGCTTTTTATGCATCAAATCATACTCATTAGCATTGCAGGCATGAAAACTACCTCTTAAGTTTTAATATACACATCTATATGAACAGTAAGAATAAAAAGTCATTTCAGCAAGGAAGTCCTGGCTTACAAGTTAATTTTGGGTATATCATAGACACCATGTTACGAAACTAGAAAAAGGAGCTACACTGTATGTAAGGGCTAAGAGCAAGCTTAGCTCTTTTCTCCTCAAGCCCTGCCATAAACACCTTTGACACTTGCTTTCCTCTCTGCATTAGTCATGATGTGTCCTGCACACACCGCAGGATTTAGGAATGTAATGTAATTTGAGAGTTACTCTTTCAAAAGTCTGTGATGCCATTACAGCTAACAAGAACTGAAGTAAACATGATCGTTTCACTCACGTAAGAGCCCCATTGTAGTCAAGGAGCTGCTAGGATTTCAGCCTAGGTGAAAAGAGATGCACACTACTACTTTTCATTTCCTTGACTGGTTGGTTGTAGAGCAGCCTGTAATATAACTTGTGGTATAACTGCTCAAGAAAGGTTTTATCAGTTACATAATGATACATTTTACCGCTCAGGTTTACATCAAGGGATGACTTTTTTTATTATACCTTCTGCCTCATCAGCACAAAAACCAAGGTTAGGACAGAAAGGTTTGGAAGGAGTGATGCTCTTCTCTCTGATGTCCAATGACAGGACAAGGGGCAACGGGTGCAAGCTGGAGCACAGGAGGTTCAACCTGAACATAAGGAAAAACTTCTTTACTGTGAAGGTGACAGAGCACTGGAACAGGCTGCCCAGAGAGGTTGTGGAGTCTCCTTCTCTGGAGACATTCAAAACCCGCCTGGACACGTTCCTGTGTGACCTGGTCTAGGTGATCCTGCTCTGGCAGGGGGGTTGGACTGGATGATCTTTCAAGGTCCCTTCCAACTGCTAACATTCTGTGACAGAGTTTTCTGCAAGACTAAGCAGATAATGTTAAAGCTAGGAATTGTTAAGTCATATCAACTCTTGTCTTCTGTATGTAAGACAAAGCTAGATGCAACAGGGAGAACAAATTCACATTCTTAACACATCCAAATATGCCCTGTCAAGAAAGGAGGCGTCAATGCCTCCCAGGCTTTTTTGACCCAACTCAGTATTTACTTGGCTCATGCTCCAACATGTCAGACATCCAAGGTCTTTACCATGACCAAGGAGAGCACTTTAGAGCCTTTAGACTGAGATAGAAAGTTCTTCTCAGTTGAGCTATGATCTCACTTTCAGTCATTCTCCTCAAAGGAGGACACAGCTAAGTCTCCTCACTCACTACCTGGACTTTAGTAAGAACTTTGACACTGTCTCCCACAGTATCCTCCTGGAGAAGCTGGCTGGGCATGGCTTGGACAGGCATACGCTTTGCTGGGTCAAAAACTGGCTGGATGGCAAAGCACAGAGAGCTGTGGTGAATGGAGCTAAATCCAGTTGGCGACCAGTCACAAGCGGTGTTCCCCAGGGCTCTGTTTTGGGGCCAGTCCTGTTTAACATCTTTATCAATGATCTGGATGAGGGGATTGAGTGCTCCCTCAGCAAGTTTGCAGATGACACTAAGTTGGGAGGGAGTGTTGATCTGCCTGAGGGTAGGAAGGCTCTGCAGAGGGACCTGGATAGGTTGAATCAATGGGCTGAGGCCAACTGGATGAGCTTCAACAAGGCCACGTGCTGGGTCCTTATTCGGTTGTAATAACCCCATGCAGCAGGCTTGGGGACAAGTGGCTGGAAAGCTG
>NW_010204894.1:0-960 GCF_000695765.1 Mesitornis unicolor | reverse complement strand
GATCATCCTCGTGGTCCTTCTCTGGATCCTTCCAACGTGACCGCATCTTTTTTGTGTGGCAGGGACCAAAACTGGACACAGTGCTCAAGGTGTGGTCTGAGCAGTGCCGAGTAGAGAGGGACAATGACTTCTTTGTCTCTGCTGGTGATGCCCTTTTCAGTGCACCCCAAATTTCTGGAGCTGGAGACATGGCTGGAGCGAGGGGTGGCCACGTGTTCAATAGGAGCAGTTCTCAGGTGTTGCGGCCTCATCCATCACCGACCCCAACCAACGGCCCCGCTCAGGAGCACCCCGTCACGGCATTTTACCAAATTTTTGGTCAGAGCAGACCACAGAAGAGCTGCCAAAGGCAGAGTATGTGATGTGTCAGCAAACGCTTGTTAGGCCCCGTGCTCACGACCACTGTTGGGTGTCATTGCCTGGCTCCTTACGTTCTTCAGTGATATCTGGATATCTTTGGAACAGGCTGCCCAGAGAGGTTGTGGAGTCTCCTTGTGTGGAGACACCCAAAGCCCTGGCCGTGTTCCTGTGTGACTGCTCTGGTGATCCTGCTCTGGCAGGGCTTGCACTGGGGGAGCTTTCCAGGTCCCTTCCAGCTCCTCACATTCTGTGATCTGCCACCGACGAAAGGCCAGTAGCAAGAAAAAAATGGTCAATAAATGTGTCTCCTCTTCTGAATCCCCTTGTCCCACCAAGGAACTTGGATGGGAAAAGAGGCATGACTGGGAAAGTTAATTTATTCTAGGGAGAAAACGGAGAAGTCTGCCCAGAGCTATGGTGAGAAATGCATCACCAAATGTGCCGTGACTTATCCTGGTTTACTGGGACAGAATGTTAGGGTCAGTTTGCTGTTGAGGAAAACTGCGAACTTGTAAGGACTATGGCACTCGGTTTCATGGGAACAAAGCTGGTAACAACGTGGCTATAGTTTTACACAGAATCCCAGACCGTTAGGGATTG
>NW_010204893.1:0-905 GCF_000695765.1 Mesitornis unicolor | reverse complement strand
TCTGGGGCAGCCGAATGCTGGGGAGTGGCTGAGGGAGCTGGGGGTTCAACTGGAAACGGTTCTCAGGGGCTGGCAGGGGCTGCCCAGGGCACTGGGGGAGTCCCCATCCCTGCAGAGGTCCAAGAACCATGTGAATGTGGCACTTGGGGACATGGTTTGGTGGTGGCCAGGGCATGGCTGGACTCAGTGACTTTAAAGCTCTTTTCCGACCTCAACTCCTCTCTGATTTCCTGTTCCTACCCTCAAACCCCCCTGGTAACACCATTCCCGCTGCCCACGATGGAGCAGGGGCTGGACCAGCGACCTCCCCTCTCTGTGACATGATCTGGGGCTGTGCCTGTGCACCCCCACATCTCTGTGTCTGCAGCAGCCCCAGTCCGGAGAGCGGGGCGGTTTGGGGTTGTTTTTCCCATGTCAGTTGCTAACACCCAAGGGAACACGCTGTGCTCCCATTCACGGGGCGGGCTCTGGGTTCAAGAAGTCCTGGTCACAGGAGGGGACAAGGAGGGACAGGGTCCAGGGTGAGGGAGAACAGTGCCCTCCTGCCAACTCAGCACCACGGGAGGCGTTTGACAGCCACATAAAGCACAGCACTAAAGGAAACGGAGATGGCAGAGATAAACGTGCACACAGAACAGGCTGTTCTTCACGCTGCTGCCGGAACAAAACAGGGTCATGGCCACCACCTGCACAGCGTGGCCAGGGCTCTGCCGCTCCCCAAAGCCGGTTGGGTTCAGTGTGGAGCTGGATGTGCAGGGCTCTCCCATGGGTGCTGTGCCAGGGCGCTTCCCTTCCTGGTGGCTCCGGGTGCAACCAGAGCAGGAATATTTCTGCTCTGGCATTTACAGGCTTGGGAACGAGTGGCTGGAAAGGCCCTAGGGTGTTGGTGGCAGCAATGCCCATGA
>NW_010204892.1:0-14243 GCF_000695765.1 Mesitornis unicolor | reverse complement strand
TCCCTTCTTTCCATCCCGGCCCTGCCCCGCTGCAGCCGCCTGTGTGCCCCTTCCTGCAGTGTGAGCCTGTTTGAGCCAGGAGAGAACCCGTGGGGTTGGCCCCACAGCTGCTCAGCCTCCATCAGACACCTCTGCTCCTGGCCCTCCAGTGCAGCCAGAGCAGGCCCAGGGCCTGGCTCCAAAACCTGTGCCCGAGGGCTGGCTGCATCCTCTGGGGAAACAGGGCAGAGTCCAAGGGCCTTGTGGCCATGCCCTTGGCCAGGCTTGTCCCCATCGGACACATTTTGGGACCTCTGCACCTCTCCAGGGCACTGGCGAAGGGCCCTGTCCCACTTTGCTCTCCGTGCAGGTTTTGCTGCTAAAGGTGCTGCTTTTGTGTAGTTTGCAAAAAAGTCTATCATGCTCAGTGGATGAGCATGTTTAAACTTGTCGCCTGGAGGAGTTTGTGGAAGAAAAGGCTGAAAAATGGCTTTAATGTTTCATCATTTAACATCCACGAGCACCTGCGTGGCACAGGTTTGCTTTCCTTAAAGTTGCCGAATGACGCGTGCTCCCTGCAGGGTCCTGTCTGTCTGAAAATCCTTAACTATGGCAGAGTTCATAAGCCACATTTCAGGTGTCCATAAGGAATTTAGATGCTAAAATCAACATGATCCTAAATGCTGTGAGACACGATGGCCAGGACTGCCTGCAGCGAGTCCAACTTGTACAACTCTGCCCATGTCTGGTGAAGGGGCTTAGAGAGAGTCCTGTGACCCCTGTGGATTTCGAGAGGAACTGATGGTCTGTGCAGTGTTTTACTTGAGGTTAGCTGTGTTTTAAGGGAGTGTAAGGAAGACATCACTGAATGCAAGAGAAATGGGTTAGGAGGTTACTGGGGAACAGGCAGGAGGAGCTGTCATAAAATGTGAGGATCTGCAGTTCTGGGGCACAGCGTTACCCGCTGCCTCGTGGCTGGCACGCTGATGTCTCTGCAGCTCAGGGACCAGCTGCATGTGTAAATCTGCACACTTTATGTCCCAGCACCTAAGAATAACATCAGCAGGAGCTGGCTCCATGACAAGCACCTAATTCCCCATCTCCCAGGACCCCCAACAGAAGAGAAAAGGAAAAAAATCCAAAAGAAAAGTGATCCAGGCTCGTTCAGCCTGCCCGAACGCAGACTTTCCACAGCTGCCTCCCTACGTTACGTGCATGTCCTCGCACACAGTCTCTACCATGGAGGACTTGTGGGTGCTCTCTGCTTCTGGGCTTTCCTCCGAGGCCTTCAGCTGCCTTCTGAACCGAGAAAAGACCATCCTGAGGGAGGAATAGAGCTCCTTGCTCCGCAGGGCATAAACAATGGGGTTCACCATGGAATTGAGCAGGCAGAGGGTGCTGCAGAAGGCAAACACCTTGCGCAGGTGAATGCTCAGCCTGGCGAAGACACTGTAGATCATGAGAACCAGGACCGGAGACCAGCACAGCACGAGGACAGTGAGCACCATGACCAGGGTCTTGGCCAGCATGACGTCCATCCTCATCCTGCTGTTCTGCTTTGCCACCTGCACTTGGTGCTTCTCCATGTAGGCCACGTGCTGGCGAGCCCTCCATAGCACGTGGGCGTAGGCGTAGGCGATGCACACCAGCAGCACCATGACGAAGCAGATCCAGCTGGACAGATAATTGTCATCCACAAACGGGAACAGCTCGGAGCAGGTCGAATTCAGCGTGCAGCAGTTCCAGCCCAGGAGGGGCAGGGAAGCGATGGTGGCGCAGGTCACCCACAGCACCCCCAGGGCTATCCACGCTCTCTTCCTCGTCATGAGGAACTTGTATTCGGAGGGCCGGGTGATGGAGATGTAACGGTCCAGGGCTGTGAGCAGCAAGCTGCTCAGGGAGGCAGAGAACGACGTGTTCATATATTTCTTTGGAGAAATTGGTTTCGTTAAAGACGTGGAAGTTAACAAAGCTGCAGACGAAGATGATGCTGGCCAGAATGTCAGCCAAGGCCAGGCTGCTGATGAAGAGGTAGGAAGGCTTTCTTCTGGTCCCAGGGGAGGAGAAGATCAAGTACAGCACCAGAGAGTTCTCAAAAATGCACAGTGTCCCAAAGAGGCCGCACAGCGTGGCAATGCTTATCTTCTGTGCTTGGGTGCTGAGGACCATGAAGCACTCCATGGTGTTCCCACTGCATTTGGAGGCGTTTTCGTGTATCTTACAAATATCCATTGCAATTAACTGGAGCTGGGAGCTTGCAGAGAGCCTTTCTGCTTCCTTCTGCACTTCTTCAGATGCTCTGAAAAAGACCAAGGAGAAAAGGACTTAAAGGAGCATAACAAGCAATAAATCCAACCCACTCACACACATCCCTGCCTTTAGAGGTAGGCACACAAAAGAGAAGGAGCCCAGGAGATCTTTCAGGTCCACAGCCCAAATGCTGGAGCCAAATTCAACCCTTTCCCAGCAGAGATCCAGGCTTTACCCCACCGGTGATTTGAGACCTATCTAGCACAGCCCATGGGTACCATGTCTCTACCGTCCATACCACATCTGTACCATCCATACCACGTCTGTACCATCCATACCACATCTGTACCGTCCATACCACATCTGTACTGTCCATACAACGTCTGTACTGTCCATACCACGTCTGTACCGTCCATACCACGTCTGTACCGTCCATACCACGTCTGTACCGTCCATACCACGTCTGTACCGTCCATACCACGTCTGTACCGTCCATACCACGTCTGTACCGTCCATACCACGTCTGTACCGTCCATACCACGTCTGTACCGTCCATACCACGTCTGTACCGTCCATACCACGTCTGTACCGTCCATACCACGTCTGTACCGTCCATACCACGTCTGTACCGTCCATACCACGTCTGTACCGTCCATACCACGTCTGTACCGTCCATACCACGTCTGTACCGTCCATACCACGTCTGTACCGTCCATACCACGTCTGTACCGTCCATACCACGTCTGTACCGTCCATACCATATCTGTACCATCCATACCACATCTCTACCATCCATACCACATCTGTACCGTCCATACCACATCTGTACTGTCCATACAACGTCTGTACTGTCCATACCACGTCTGTACCGTCCATACCACGTCTGTACCGTCCATACCACGTCTGTACCGTCCATACCACGTCTGTACCGTCCATACCACGTCTGTACCGTCCATACCACGTCTGTACCGTCCATACCACGTCTGTACTGTCCATACCACGTCTGTACCACGTCCGTCTCTCCATCTGTTTCCTCACCACAAGAGGGAAGCAGCAACGCTGAGAATTGTACAAATCCTGGACCAGCTCTTACCAGTTCTCCCAGTTGCAGTGCTCAGAGCCAGGAGCTGTGGAAGGGGCTGCTCATGGTGACACCGTGCAGTGGCTGGGGACAGGCCCTGCAGCACAGCCTGTCCAAGTGAAGATACTCCAGGAGATGGCTGGGATGGAGAAGGACGAGGACTCGGTGCGGCTCATCTGGGAACACAAAGTGCACTTTGAAGCATTTACTCTTCACCAAAGCTGTTTGAACACATGAAATGCCAAGACTGGTTTTGTATTTCAGCTTGCTCATCGCAGTTTTAGAAAGCTCAGCCTCACTAAAGTCGCGTTTCTCCCCCCCATAATCCCTGTGTCATGAGTCAGTCTGTCCCATGGTCAGAGTGATTAGAAGTTACTGTTTAACATCAGCATTAGAGTGCAGGTTGGACATAAAAATGGGGACATGCAGGATTTAGACCACCTGAACCTCAGAACCCCGTCCATGCCCAGGATTAGGTTAATTTGATCAGTCTTTTTAGCTTCAGCAGAGATGTGATGGAGGAAAATCCCTTACTTTCCCCTAGGCAGATGCTTTGCTGCTTGGTGCACTCTGTGGCAGCAAAGTCGTGTTTTTCTCTACACTTCTGCACCTTAATGCATTTCAATCCCGTCATCTTCGTTACACTGATGAGCTCGTCCTTCAGATGTTATTATTTCTCTCCTATTCCTGCTTTTTATTATACACGTGATTTAAACCAAATGCACTTCCATTGAGGGCTCAATCTCCTCGTGTTACCTCATGTAACAGGGGAACAAGGTCATCCTGGACCGGGTTATAGAGAGCAGATGAAGAGGCGGCTGTGGAGTACACTAAAGCTGCCTCATTAGCAGCGAGATGCTGTGTCCCAAATGCTCTGCACTTGCAGGTTGTACCGCCCTGCTACAAGACAGGACAGGAACCCCCTTCCCAAAAACACCCACACAGAATCACAGAATCACAGAATGGCTCGGTTGGAAAAGCCCTCTGAGATCATCACGTCCAACCGCTCCTGTCTACCCCCTAAACCATATCCCTAAGTACCTCGTCTACCCGCTCCTTAAACACATCCAGGGATGGTGACTCCACCACCTCCCTGGGCAGCCTGGTCCAGCTTCTGACGACCCTCTCAGTACAGAACTTCCTCCTTATCTCTAACCTGAACCTCCCTTGGCACAGCTTGGTGCCGTTTCCCCTTGTTCTATCCCCCATCACCTGGGAGAAGAGCCCAGCACCCACCTCTCCACAAGCTCCCTTGAGGCAGTTGTAGGTGGTGATGAGGTCTCCCCTCAGCCTTCTCTTCTCCAGGCTAAACAAGCCCAGTTCCCTCAGCCGCTCCTCACAAGGCTTGTTCTCCAGAGCCCTCACCCGCCTGGCTTCGAGTACCCAGGATCCCACACCCATGCAATGGGGCCACGAGTTCCCCTTCCCTCAGACCAAAGCAGTCCCGTCTCTGCCTGCCCTCGGCTCTTTCGAAAGAGGAAATGTCCAAAACGTGCAAGCCACAGCGCAGAGTTGTGTGATGACCACAGCAGCGAGCGCCCAGGCGGTGCAGGGGCTGGGCTGCTGCGTCGCTGGGCTCCAGGCACCTGTAGGTGACCGTGTGCGGTTTCTCTGTCTGTTTATCAAAACCCAGCAAAGACAACGGCTGTCTTTAGAGATGATGATAGCCAGCGGTGACCAACATGCTAGAAATCTCTGTCTCCCGTCCCTTGGCACCCATTTCTGTTCCTGCGTTTTGCAGTAGTTGCAAAATAACCCTGAGCACTTGGGCTGGGGCCCAGGAGATCGCAGAGAAGAGCCCGAGCCCCACACTGCTCCTCTCTGCCGTTGGTAGCAGGGCATTTAGGGCATGTTACAGCCAGAGGAGTTCAGCCCTGATTCACATTTCCTGGCATATTGGACTGGAGGAGGTCTGGACTTCGGGCTGAAATGTGGCTCAGCATTGCAGCAAACCTCTCTCCTCTTACGTCAGGCTCTGGCGTGGGGCAATTGCGCAGGACCGGAGATGTTGCTCTCTAATCTCAGCACTCTCAGTTTCCTGCAGCTCTTCACAGGAACAGGACAAGTGCAGCAGTAATTGTTCACCGCTCTTATTAAACCTGACAACATCTCCCTCTCCAGAGAGAGATGCATTTAGCAGACAGATGGACTTTGACGTAGCTCAGGGCTCAGCAGGGGCCAGCAACTGCCTCCTCGAGTACCCAGAGCTCCCCAGGCAAACTCCAGCACCCAAACCAAGACACCTCTCAATTAAGCAGACACCAGCATCACCTGGACATCAATTAATCACAGCTGGCATTCCCAGGACCCTCTTAAATTCTCAGTGCAATGTACAACGAACATACTTAGGAGCTTGGAAACTGTACTGAAAGCTAAACAAGAGACTGAAGGTCAGCAAAATGCTATCCCCAGGACTTATTTTGATATAACCAAATTCTCTCACTGCTGTGGCTCAAGGAGAGAATTTGGTTATAACAAAATAAGTCCTGCACTGACTGTTCTGGTACAGCTCCTTCCATTAAGCTGACATAACTCAGATAAGCCCTCAGGTTCAAAATACTGCGCTGGGCTCGCAGCAGTCAGCCAGCCCAGACCTTCTCTTCCCACATCTGTTGTGTCTCAGGCTGAATGACAAGGACGAATCTCTGCAGTTTTGACTGAGCTCCCCCAAATCCTCCCTCTTCTGTGGCTGTGAGGGAAACCAGGGGCTTTGCTCCAGCACAAGATCCCTTCTGCAGAGACTCCAGAGCACGAAAACATGAGCAGTGCCAAGAGCCCCTCTGCTTGCACTGCCTGTCCCTTTATTTTTGGCCATAAGGCTGCTTTTTCCTGCCCAGGGGACATTTTTCTCTTGTCAGATGGGCTCCTGGATTCAACCATTTGTTTGTTTATGCCTGCTGCAGCTCCTGGGAAACAAGCCAGGTCCTATCTGGATCCCAGGAGAGAGCTGATCCGCAGCATCCTCCATGGGGCAAGTCCCACTTCCAGGGTGGAAAACTCTCCCGAGGGGCAGTAACTCCCCCTCCCTGGGAATTCCAGCCCTGGGCTTGGCTTTGAATCCCCACCACAAGCAGCCCAACAAGCCCAGAGAGTCCCTGTCCCCTGGGCTGATGTTTCAGCTCAGCAAGGAAGAGCGAAGGGGCTTCTTGCCCTCCTTTAGAGCCAGGAGGCTGCGGCACAGAGGGACGGGGTCTGGGAGCCACAGGAGCCCATCAGGGATTTCCTGGGCGTCTGCACAGGATGAGCTCTCGTCCCAGCACAGCAAAGTGCCTCCTGCCAGCAGCACCTCCCAAGGTGAGGAATATTCTGCCAAAATAAAGCAATGGAAACCCCATCTCTTGCAATGGAGAAACCCCCAGACAGTGCCAACAAGAGCAGAGCCCCAGGAGGCAGCAAATGGAGGCAACACAGGGAACGAACAAGAAACTCAACTATTAGGAGGAAAACGCAGATAAATTTGAGAATGCAATGTATTTCTGATGCAGCCTGCCCAGAAGCAGCAGAGCAACTTTCCCCCCATTAGATCTGCTTGTGAGCCCACTCACTCCAGCCTAATAACTCTGCTGGCTTCAACAGAAATTAAACCTACAAGTGAAAAAGTCCTTTTCCATTTCAGTGCATCGATGGATTGATTTCAGCTGTCAGACCTGCACCGCCTGGCACGCAGCAGCGCGGCTTCTGCTATCACTTGGGATGGTTTCTGCATTTACGGAGACATCTCGGAATCCTTGTGATTAATAAGTTAACATGGAGGTTGCTTGGATAATGTAAAATTAAATTTTCCTGCTGCGATCAGACAGTGCAGTGTGCCTGCAGCACTGCGAAAGTGCTGCCCTTGAATATTTCATCTCCAGAATTTCTGAGAGAGTCGATCTTTAAAATAAAATAAAACGTCCTAAGAGAACACCTCATACGAACACGCGAAGCGATTTACGCAGAAATTGTCATCAAAGCTTGGACATTTCACTTGCTGAAAAAGCAAAACATCTTTTGCTTTAGAAGTGCTGTGGTTTGTACACGATTTCTTGGTTCAGTTGCTGAAGTTTTGCCATAGTTTTGGAAACAGCTGTTCGTGCTGGTTTGTCCCTCTGACCATATTAAATAATGCCAAGCGGAGTTACCTTCCTGATGTAAGAACTGCCTGGCACAGGTGCCACACTGAAGCTTGATTTCTTTCCTCCTTATTTCTTTCTATTTCTATGCTTTATTTCTTCTCAGGGTCCAGCCCTGTCCATGTGTCACTGCTGGGGGTGACAGTGCTCAAAGCACAGGGGTGTGTGGGTGGAGATGCCAGTTTGGGTACAAAGCAAGGCAAAACAGAGCTGCTCTCGCTCCAACACCAGCCTCACAGAGTCATAATAAACACCAACTTGTGCAAACGTTCAGCCTGAGAGCTCAGCGTCACACTCATCCTTGTGAGGCATTTGGAAACACCTCGGACATACTCAACATTAATATTTCCTAAAATCAGCTGTAAACAGCTAGCCTGCGGTCTGCTATTTAAACACTTACCTTTGTGTTCTCATTAAGAAATAATTAATGGCAAGAAAACCCCAATTTTCCCACCCGTTGTTACACATGACACTGCAGTTTAGCCTGAATAACACCGGGAATCTCCCCTGACAAACCCTGCGTGGCGGAGTCTCCCCAGGCTCCCTGTGTGCGTGTCAGCACCGGGCTCAAAGAAGTGATGTGTTTTATTGCCAGAGAAGGGATCCCTGGCTGCAGGATCTCCCCGTGGGTCAGCGAACGCAAACCACTCACCTCCCCTCGCTCGCGTCGTGGGCTGGGGACGCTCGGGGGCTTCCCATGGCTGCAGCTCTCAGGGCAGTTTGTGCAGCTGCGGACGGCGCCTGCTTCCCTCTCCTTTCACATCACTTCTGGTTTCATCTGGGTTTCTTGTACCGTTCTGGTTTATTCCCTTGGGCTGGCAATCCATCAGTGCGAATCCTTCCTCTGGTTTCTCGCTGTCTTTCGCATTCTTTTAGTGAACGTGTGTCAGGTTTTCTTTCCCTCACCACTTCCCCTCTGGGTCCTGTGTTCTTCTTCTGGCTGCTAATGCCACATCTCACAGCCACCCTAACCCCCCTGAATCATGCAATGATTTCCTCAGTCCCTCCAATTCCTCCATGTACCTGCAATCTTTGAGGCATGAGACATTCAGGGTCTTTTCCTCATTTCTCTGGGGAAGTGGAAGAGGAGGGGAAGGAAAAGAGCTGGGAGGAGAAAAATCTGGGTATACCTCGCTGTGTGCAGGTCTAAGCTCCGACATCTGTGGGGTGCATGCTTGTTGGCCCCATTAACAGCAAGAACCCCACGTCTCTGTGCCCCTAAGAGTGAGCAAGCCACTACTCCATACACAAACGTGCTCTGCTGATGCCAGAAGAGTAAGGTGATTTTCTCTTTGCAAGTGGAAGGGAAAGGAAATGGCTTCAGGACTGACGTTACACAACCGTACCCCTGTGGTCGTGAAGGATGAGGGCTGCAGAGGCTGAGGTCTCTGCTCTACGTGCTCTCAGCTATCGTTTCCCACAGCAAACCGCTTCTTCCCCCCTGGGCAGCAGCAGCCCCTGGCTGGTGCTTTGCAGGTTTACTTGCAGGAACGCAGCACGAGGGAGACCATGGCCTGTTACTCCAGGCTCTGTGTCGGTGGGTTGAGGCAAGTTTGCACCCAAATGCCAAAGGAACTGGCCACATGGTTGAGTAAAGACCATACAACCTGGAGTGGGGAGCACACACTGGCAGCAAAGGAAAAGCCGTGCTTCTCAGCACCCCAAGTGCACCCTGCCCCGCAGCAGATCCCACTCTGACACCCTACAGAGCAGCTGCAGCCCCATCCCAGCACCACCACCGTGTCCTCTCCCCAGCGGGAACTCAACCTTCCCTCCTGCTTGGGTCCCAGTTCCCCCATTCTGTGGATTCGTGATGGTTTTGAACAAATTACATCTCCTGTGCTCCAAATCATTGCTTCATATGTCCCCCCTCTGCCGTTATTTGTGGTTCAGGGGTTTCCCAGCAGCTGCTGGAGCTCAGCCACGCGCCCGCGTTCAGCAAGGCTCGGCTGCCCTCTCCAGGGGAGCCCGCGATGCTTGCGGGTACATTGGCCTGTGGACGCTTGAGAAAGGGGCAGAAAGGGGAACCCAGGGCTTCCTCTTGACCCCTGGGTGGGAAGAGGGGGTTCCCCTGCTCCCCAGGGCCCTGGGAACGGCTGGGGCCTGTCTGACCCTTTTGATGCTGCTCAGGGCTGGGTGTTTTTGAAAGCCTGGTGCATAACGGGTGCTTTTCTGTACCTCTCTCGATCGTGTTATGGTGTGGAAACCACGGTAAAGATGAAATGCATCATGGACTGTTGTATAAGCAAAGAAGAGGCAGGTTATCCGCTCTGCCTCAAAAAATAACGGCTTCTATTTCAGCTCCCAGGAACTGGCAATTTTTCCTTTGCAAGGACAAATAGGAGACTGTCAGGAGCTTGTGAAAAACAGAATGACACTTTATACTAGTCCTGAGTTAGAAAAGCAGCACTCGGCCCCAAACTATTCCCTGCTGTTACAGCTTCACATCCAGCAGGATCCCATGAAATACAGACCCAAGTTTCCTCTATCTGCAGTGAGAGTTGTTCTGCGCAAGGAACGCACATTATAAAGAAACACTGCAATATAAGCTAGAACCTTGTAATTTGGTTTCTGGACACTCTTTTACAGCAAAATTGTTCTGCCAAGGTAAAAGAGAGCTCTTAAAAACTGACTTCTGTAATGTAAGGGCTTTTTGTTCTCTTCTAGCTTGGCTTTTTCCCCTTGGCATCAGCTGCAGCAGCACAGCTGTGCAGAGCCCTGCTTTGGGAACCCTCACAGTTCATTCCCATCAAGGTCACATTCTGCTTTTGTCCCATTGCCGGCTGGCACTGAGCAGCAGCAGTACAGTCACCTCACAGCCTCTGGGAATTAAAGGAGCTCCACCACTGAAGAAAGGCTCTAAGAGCCTGCCTTGGCTGGGTGGGCTTCACAAAACCCCTTCCCTCTCAATTGGGTGGGGTTGCCTGAATTCAGTGCACCTCAGTTCATGGTATTCAAGCCAGAAGCACAGTCAGGTACAACTGAGCTGTTATGTAGGTACCGGCGTGGGGTTTTGCTGAGCTCTTTTGGCTTTTCTTAAACAGGTATTGGCTCTGGCTGGAGGACATCCCAGTTTGCTGGGGTGCAGGATGGGCTGGGGTTGTGTGTTGGTGAGCTCTGGTCCTGCACTGTGCTGGAGGGAAGGCTCAAAGCAGAGTGCAGGCAATGGAGAGAAGGGTTTATGAGCTTGGTCAGGACACAGCTTGTGTGGTGGGGCACTGAGTCTCCAGCACTTGCAGAAAGTGTGGCTGTGCTTTGTGGGAGGACAGTGGCTTGCTTGTATTTCTCTGTGCTAGGGCTGAATTTGAAAACTGAGTGGCCCAGACAGGGCTGAGGCACTGCTTGCCTTGATAAGGTGTGAATCAGAGGGAGATGGTGTGACTTTGCACCGCGCTTTCTGAGGAAACAGGAAAAAAACCACCCTTGTTTTGTTCTGCGTGGTGTGGCTCAGGTGAGTGTGGCTCTGATAGGAGATGAAGTGAGAATATTGATTTAAATGGGTTGAGGGTTCCCGCAGGCTTTTGTGACTCAGGGCTGGAGTTGATTTGAACAGGGAACTGTTGAGACAGGAACCCTACAGGGTGTGACTGCAGAGTCATGCCTGGATGTGCTTTTATTTCCAGAGTTCCAGCTGTGATGAAGCTGCTTCAGCAGAAACCCTTAAACCTCACTGGGCCATAAGGCTCAGGGCTTGGATAACTGATCTAGATTGAGCTGTGAGTGTCTGTGGTGCTTTTCCTCTTGGTGCTGAGTTTGTGTTCTGTGCGTATGTGCATGTACAAATGTGCCTGCTGCAGTCACACAAAGGAGATGTGTTCTCAGAGACACCTGGTTTTTGAAATAGCTAAAAGATAGCAAGGAAAAACTGCCAGACCTTGTGCCATCCTTGATCTGAATTGAAAAGTACGTGGCTGTTCTGCTCCCAAGACGAGAATTCCTGAGCTTCAGTCAGTATTTGAGGTCCTCTGCCAAACAAAACAAAGGAGAGCTGAAATGTGAGCACATCCTCAATACTTCCATGCAGATTTGTAAGAAAATACAAATCCAACATTTCCCACACAAGGAGAACTGAGGTAGATTTCTACCCTGGGTAATGTTTGGCTCAGATGAGAACATCTCACTAGCTTTAAGTGTGTCATGGGACTCTTAGTAACCCCGAGGTGTTTACTTTTCATGGCTCTAAAAAATCAAGTACCAGCGGAAGCTCGTCACCTGTGGAATAAAACTGAGGCGATGGTTCACTGTTGACTTAACGAATGATTCATCAGCGCTGCTGGCTTCCTGCAGCATCCATCCGTGGGTGCATCCAGCAGTGGGGATTTCCACTGAAATGCTTTGGCATGAGCATGGCAAGATCCATCTCGATCGCAGCTGGGAGCATTTCAGTCTGGGGCTAATGAAGCTCTGGGGACTTGGTCTCCACTGGAGCTTCTGTGCAAATTGCTGCTTGTTGCGATGCCAGCACAGATGGAGCTGCTTCCCTGGGCTGGTATTAACGCTCGCTTTGAGAGGGAACGGAGGCACTGAACAGAAAAGAACAGTGGCCAGGGAAAACTTTGGGTTCTTGTCACTGTGGCAGCAAAAGTACAGTGGGGGCTGTGAGGAGGAACTGAGTTACGTAGATCTTGCTGAAGAAATGGCTCCCTGGGAACGTGAGGAAACGTGGCAGTTGTTGCAGTAATCTTGGATTACCTGGGGAAGCAGAATAATCCAGACTGAGCAGACACTTGCACAACAGAAAACTCATGTAAAATAGGTTACAGGACCGTGTCACAAAGGTGTGGCGGAGCCGAGGTCATTGAGGCTGTGTCACCACGTGGCCGTGCATGGCACAGTCGGGTCTGGAGGCGCTGCCCTGCTCAAGCAGCGTGTTTGAGGGTGCTGCCTCTGGGGCCGTGTCTTTAGCAGATGCAGGGCTGCGTGGTGTGTGTGTGGTGGGCAGGAGCTGCTCCTGGACACAGCTCACATCTCCCTGCAGCCCAGGCTGCCCATGAGTGACTGAGGTGAATGTAGAGCTGTAGGGTTTAAAAATCATCATTTGAGGGAGTGGAACAGCTTCTCTTGAGGGGATCACGACCGAACCCTGGGACTGATTCTGTGCTCTGCCTTCAGGACACGGCAGGCACAAGGTGTTTCTGTATGTGTTAGGGTTACTGTAGCTCTAGGAACAACTTCTTCTTAGCAGCTGAAGTGTGAAGCACAACTTTTTCTTTGTTTGCAAGCTGGGCATTGTGTTTCTTTGGATATTCTGGACTGGCTGTCCTCTTGATTTAAAAATACTCCCCTTGTTCCTGCTTGAACTGAATGACATGACTTACTGTAGCATTCAACTGCTTTCCTGGTGTGCCTCAGAGAAATAGTTTCCGTACAGCTGCAGGACTGATTTATCACTGATGTTTCTTGCTCGCTCTCTGGTTAAATGTCAGCCTGACCCCAAAACCAAATCTGCAAGACAAGATGTTTTATTGAAATATCTAAAAGATAGCAAGGAAAAACTGCCAGACCTTGTGTCATCCTTGATCTGAATTCAAAAGTACGTGGCCATTCTACTCCCCAGACAAAAGAGCACATTTCCAGCCAGTAAAAATGCTATTTCTAAAGCTCAGTGACATCTCCTGACTTAAAACCACACTCAGATGAGATGATATAAAAACACTAGAGATACAACCAAACCAAAATCTGCTGATGTGCATTAGAGGAGAGTTGTTTGAGATTGTTAGTGGAATTTCAAGGCTTAATTGTTGGCTTGCAGCAGATACTGCTGCCTCCTATCTAAATTAAAGCTACGAAGAGTATCTTAGACAAAACATTAAGTGCCAAGAAATACAAGCAAAGGGAGGAAAACAAATTAATCTCAGCTTGGTTTGTGCAAACATGAAGTAAAGAACACAAAGGTCTGGGCTTGGTTATGTCAACACATTTTGTGTATTAAAATGTACCAAGATTCTTTTCAGTAACACTATGTAATTAAATACAAACTTCTTAAAGATGCAGCTTCTCTTTGAAGTGGGCTTACCTTTGTCTGATGGCTCAGAGCCCTGAGTGATAGCAGCTGCTGGGCAGTTAGAAACCAGCTCCATTTAAAATAAGTTCACAGACAAAGGAGGAAGGGGTGATTTTTCCATTTTGTAGCTATAAATGTGGAGCACAATGAACTCTCCAAGGTATCTGCATCTGAAAATCAAAACTTTAAATCTTCAAGTGTTTTCTGTAAGTACTTTTCCCCTGCTCAGGAGTTGATTGAAGTGAATTAGTTGCTTTGAATATTCTTTTGAGATTCCTTTTTTGGTCCTTAATGCAGTGTGCGGTGCTTGACTGGCCCTTCGGTGGTGATCAGGGAGGGGGAGCTCTCATAGCAGTGTGCATGTTTCTCGTGTTTATGGAACTTCTATTCAGCCCATACACGGTAAAGGCCAAATCTTACCAATTTCAGTGTAAATGATCCCTTGAGGGAAAATACGAGTATGTGAATATAAACACAAACAGCAGCCAATGCCAGGGCTCTGCACGTTTGAATCCCTTCCCACGGCAGTTTGAACTTCCGGAAGCGTTTCCCTTCAGGCATTTCCCTATATTTTGACATTGAAAATCCCTCTAAATTATTTTTAGTGATTTAAATTTTTCAAGTTATGTAACTGAAGAGAAATGCAGGTGTGGGGTACAGGCTCGACGAACTCGAAATAAACAATTTGGCGATCTGAAAGCTGCGGGGGGTCTCTGCGGGGCTCGATTTTGCTCTTTGTTCGCTGTTCAGTGAATCCCCGCTCCAGGAGACCCTCTGGCAGCCGGAGGGGAAATGTTTGTTAATTGTTTTACCTCTT
>NW_010204891.1:9651-15140 GCF_000695765.1 Mesitornis unicolor | reverse complement strand
CCTGGGGTGAGGCGGGAGCGGGCGCGCGCGTGCCGCCTGTTGGGCGGGAGGGCGGGAGAGAGCTGAGGGTCGGTGGGCGGAGGAGCCCGGCTGTGCGAGCGGTTTGCTGGGACACCACTGCCTTGTGCTGCCGGTGCTTGAGGGCCGGTCCCTCTCACAATTTAGATTTATAGCATTTATAATGCGGTTCATTTAAATGCTTCCATTTAACATTTGTCCTGACAAAGCAAAAGCTGTTCTGGTCATATTGTGAAGTGATATAACCTTGGTTTTTTCCCCCCTTTTAAGGGTAAACTTGGATAGGTAACTTGAGGGAGTGGGCAAGATCAGAAATCTGTGATCCTTTTAGTCTTCATGTTTATTAGTTAAATATTTTGCCACTCTGTGATTGTGTCTTAAGTCTCAAGGAACAATTTATTAACCTGTTTGAATTAATTGAACAAAGGTAAAGACTGAAGTAATTTTCTCAACTTCAGAGGTAACAAATCCTGATAAGAGGTAACAAAATGTAATTTTAAAAAGTGCGAGAAACATCATGTATTATTTGGGCATACTTCTTGGCAATGTCCAGGTTCATTCCGATGATGGATAAACGGGCAACTGCTAAATCATCTACCATTTTCACCTCGGATGCTGTTAAAGGACATGTGAAGAAGAAGAATGGACCATTACAAGCTGCAAAACGGAATGCTTCTTTAGCATCTAAAATCAAAACTAAATTAATAAGTAAGTCCTGTTAAAACTGAAGCCAGTTACTGTACTTGGAATGTATGACTTCAAAAGGAATAGTAATTGTATTTAACATTATTTCCTGTTAAAAGTATCAGTATGTTATGTTGAGAATTTTAGGAGAGTTTGAAAGGTAATACACATAGTTGTAAGTTGTTTATTTCAGCGCTTGCTCTTCAGCACAGCAATGTTTTTTAAAAGTGTACTCAAGTGTGTTTCTAGCATCTGTGTCCACATCCATTTGAGGTGTCAAAAAACTGTAGTACCAAAATGAGTAAAAACAATGACCTTTTAAAATATAGTTGCCACAGTACAATACCTAGTACCCCCATTCACAAAATGAGGTTAATATAAGCTGCTTCTAGTCATTTACTGAATCAAGGAAAACTACAAATATTAATCTGCTGATTTAATCACTTGCAGGATGGTACTTTGTTGTCCCAGTAAGTCAGGATTAAATTCAGACATAGGTTTGTTATGGTAGATGGTTGGGTTTTGTTTCTGGCTCTGGAACATCTCAGATCCTCTTCTGGGAGAGATAGGGAATCTATATATGTAGTGAAACACCACTATGTCAGAGCTCTGTAATTCAAGCAGCACGTTTAGGTGAATGTTGACTTCTGCTTCTCTTTCTGTCATCAATATGGTAAGAAATTTTGTTGTTTGTATATATATTTTTGTTTGGTTTTATGTATATATATTTGAACTTACTGTGGCTTTATGTCTAAAGTAATTTTCAGGGAAAAATAAACAGTATAGATTAATAATAGGCTTTAGAAGCCTCCACACTGCAGTAATACAAATAATTCACTAAGGTGAATAGTAATTTCAAAGCATAACATTTGGATTAACAAGGTTCCGCTGTTGTTGCCTGTTTCCCAAAGCAAAAAAATAAGGCCTTGCAAATTTTGGATTACAGATCACAGAAGCAATAAGCTAATGAAGAGATGTAGTTGGAGCAGATTTAAAGCTAACCTTCCTCCTTTTTGTACTATAGAAGAATATGGTCACACTTGCCTCTGCCTTGAGTTCAAGTCAACGCTGTGTATACTATGAATGTGAGGCAAAAAAATTAATCTTGGTAACATGCAGCGCCACTGGAAAAAATGATATAAGTAGGCAGGTTTTAATTAGGACAGTGGGAGGTATATTTCTAATTTAAAGCTTTTTTTCTTTCTGTTGTCAAAACTCACATTTATCCTTAAAATGTTAGAACTTTTTAATTTGTAAAATGTATATTTGGTTTTTAGAAATTTTGAAACGTTTTAATGCCTGTGAAACTTACCAATTTTTAAATGGTTTTTTCTTAACATAACTAAAAAAAAATAAAATCCAAACTAGAGCAGAATCTGCGCCTGAAAGAAACTTGTACTTGAAGCTGACAGAGTAGTCATCAGAATGACAGCCAACAGAAACAGTGTTATATTAGAAAGTGTTAGGCTTTGCTATTGCTCCACCAAAACCTACAAATAAAAATGTTATATAGAGACAGTTCATGGAGAAAGGGCCAGGAATTGAAACTGTTGAAAATAATACGATTTTGTCTCCTTTAGATAACTCATCTATATTTAAAGTATCTTTAAAACAAAATAATAAAGCATTAGCTGTGGCTTTGAGTGTGGAGAAAGAAAATTCTCGGAAGCTAAAGAATGAGAAGATTTTTCTTCAGAAGGAAGTCAAAAAGCTGCAGCTTCATAATACCTTGCTTCGTCAAAAGCTAAAATGTTTGGTATGCTGCAAATAATGTAATTTAAACTTAGATCAGCTTGATCAAGCTTTTATATTTTTTGAAAACTTGATGTTGCTTCTAAAAACGATGATTTAAAATTTACATCTCAGATTTGTGAAGTTATGTCATCTGGTAGCAGAGTATTCACTTTTGCTCCTTCTTTCAGAGTATTTTTTGGACTAACTATTTTGTCCATCAGTGTGTATGCCTATCTATAGTTATTTTATTTAAAAAACAAACAAACACAAACAAGCCAACAAAAAACAACCCATAGATTCACCTTTACATCTTGTCTTTTCTTAAGCCAGAAGCCACTTAAAATATTTTTTAAATTACCCTTTCTTTTACATGCAGAATAAAACTCTTATAGAAACAGAAGCATTTTTGAATTATAATCTCTTAACTGCAATAGAAATAAGCAGTCTTTCTGAGGTAAGATGTTTTTTGAACCCCATTCCTTAAAACTTGGGATCAAACCTTAGTCTAGTGATATCAATCAAATTTTGCTATTGCTTACGCTAAAAATTTAGGATTTATTCTTGTTTACAAAGTATCTAAAAGTTAATATCTAAAAGTTAAATATCACTTATCCCTGATGAAGTAATTTGGGTTTTGTTTGTTTGATTGGTTGGGTTTTTGGTGGGGTTTTTCGTTTTGTTTTGTTTTAAAAGCACAGTATTTCAGTATGTGGTATTCTTCACCAGTGAGTGAGCTTCTTGCCTTCCTTGCTTAAATATCTTGCATGTGGAAATTTTACGAGAAAACATAGTCCATGTTAGTCATTGTGTCATGGCAAAATTACAGTTAATTTAAAAAAATTTTGTCTGTTCTAAACAGTTGCTTAGTGTTGCTCTGTGTCTCTATATGTATCATGTACTTTGCATTACTTATGTGTATACGTTGCTTTGAGATGCAAGTAGGTTACAGATTTTGATAAGTTTTGCTACAAAATATTTTTTTTTAATTATTGTGTATGTTTGAATATCATCCCCCTTTCATCAGTACTTTATCGTTTCACCCATTCATTATTTTTTTCCTATGGATATCTCTGATACTTAAAACATAAGAGAATACTCAAATGTTTCTACTTCCCCATTTTTCTTTTGAAAGAATCTTCAGAGTTCTTTTCCTCTGTCAGCTGGTCCAAGTAGCCCTACTGATGAGCAGTTCAAGAGTACATCGCAGTCAGCTAGGTAGGTGGTTATATTAAATGCGGCGGTTGGTAAGTGTCTGGATATTTTTACAACTAATGTTTGTATTTTGTCCTAGCTATTTTTGAGATAATGAGAAACAATTTCTGTCTAATTCAGAAATTACATATTTACAACTTTTAATTTAGAGAGAGAGAGAGAGAGTGGTAGACAAAACTTGTGTTTTACTAACTTGCTGCTTTCTCCATGGGATCTGATCAGCACAAAGTGAGATACTTTATCATAAAAAATACCTTTGCTCCTGAGATTTCATACTTCAAAGTTAGTTTTCCACTTTTATATATTATTAAGGGAATGTTTTCAACTATTGAATGTTAAGGCATAAAATGTCATTAAAATCTTCACAGTAAAATTTCTACTTTTCAGTAGAAAAGAACTGCCGTTGAAGCTTCCTTTAACTGCAAGAGCTAATAATACAAAACAGCAAGATAGCCCTTCTGCATGTGAAATAGAAAATTCTCCTAAATGTACCACTATTTTGTCCAAGGAAATAAACTCAGATCAAGTCAAGTTTGCATTATCAGTGCCTTCTGGTACAAATAATCAGAAGTTAATTGAAAAAGACCCAGTGGAAACAACTGTTGACAAAAATGTATTTTTAAAAGGTATGGTCTATTTCTGTACAGGTGATTTATTTTTCAGAGCTATATGAGAATTCGTATTTAATAATTTATTACTTGATGTGCAATACAGAAGGTACAGTAAGATTCCTAAACTATAATAAACAAATGAAAACCAGAATGCTCACTCATAATAATGGGTGTTCTGACAATCACTTGTAGAATAATGTTAATTGAAATAATACAGCTGAAATGTAACATTTTTAATGTGAACGGAATAAAACTTATAAGATAATCAGATAACTACGTCAGTTATTATAGAACAATACATTTTTATTTATGCCAAATTTCAAAAATCTGACATTAGTAAAATATGAAATTAGTTCTAGTTAACTAAATTTTTAAGCACCAACCACGGAATATGTGAATTCAGTAAAATTAAAAAAATGCAGTTTGTCATTTCCCATGCTTCTGGTCCAACCTTCACTAATCTGTCTTGTTCTGATAAATGTACTCTGTCCTTTCTTTCCGCAAGCTGCTGAAGTTTTTCTCTTTGCAGAAAATCAATTATGCACAGAACTAACTGGTGATAGAGCCTTCCTGACTCACGTAAAAAATACACAATCTGTAAGACAGTCTGAGGAGCTTACAAAACAATATAATGATCCTTCATTGCCATGCTGTGAAAAGGTGACTGTAAGAAAGAAACATGCAGTACTTCATAAGTCAAAAACTCAACCTAATATAAAGGATTTTGATAAAAAATGTAGCTCAAATAATCTGCCTCGTCATGGTATCAGCAGGCACAGCAACACAAATGACATGAATTTGCAGGAAATTTCAAGTGACTCATCTCGTGTTACTCCTTCACCTCTTAAATTTAGCAAGGAAAGTAAGATAGATTTTAAGAATCTGCTTTTTACTGACAAGATGAAGCCTGAAGAGACTGTTTATGATGCTGATATGGAGTTGACTGCCAGTGATGCGGGTGAACTTCTCACAATTACAGCGAAAGAGAAAGATAAATTACACAGAAATCAAAATAGTAATGCCGATTCAGATAAAATATTAGCAAATTTCAGAAAAGTAAAATATTCTAAGAAGGATAAAGAGAAAATTAAAAGCAAGACTGAAGTCCGTTCAAATTTATATGTAGAAGAAAAGCATGCTAGGGCTGACAATAATGAAGTTTCAAAAACTACTGACTCACAAACTCAACTATTCCAAAATCAGACAGAACAGCTTCCTACAGAAAATTCT
>NW_010204891.1:0-9620 GCF_000695765.1 Mesitornis unicolor | reverse complement strand
GGAAACAGAGCTTGTTAAATACCAGCAACTACTATCAAGCACAGAATTGTCCAAGTAAAGCTAAAGATACTAGGGGGACATACCAGGTCAACTTAATGAGTCCAAGAAAACAGGAGAAAAATAATGACACTTCCTCAGAAATGTTTGAAGACACAGAAAGCAAACTACAAAAAGCAGCCTCAAACTCGCCTATTAACAAGATTCCACCAGTAGTTTATTGTGCTGAAAATTTACCATTCCAGGATAACAGTTCTAATGTATTGTCTTCACAGTGGGACACTCTGCATACAAATGAGAAACACAGAAGACCAAAAATAAACAGGAACACTTTTGAAAACCCTTCTAAAATGAACACAGCAAAATACTGCAGAAACGAAAATGTGCAGTATTGTGAATATATTTCAGAAAAGTCTCAAGCAGAGATATGCCCATGTGACAACAAGAGAAAACAAGACCAGAAGAATATTATAAAGAGAAAAAATAACCAAAAAAGTAGTTACCAACAAAGCAGAGAAACTGAAAGTGACAGCATTCATAAAATTACTCAGAAAGAAGACCAGAAGCGTAGCAGATTAAAACGTACATTGGCAAAGGCTAGCCGGAAAACATACATAATACCAAAAGAGAATCTTAAACCGTTCTCACTTTGTAAAAATGAAGAGTTAAAAAATAAGGATGCATTGCATCCAGGGGCTGTTCGTGGAAATAAAGTAATCGAAACTCAGCAAATGCAAGCATCTTTAGTTACTCAGGATGGTGTAGCTATGAATACATCACAAACTAAAGAACAAGTTGATGATGATGCTAATACATTAAAGAACGATTCCTCATCAGTGGCAGATAAAGCCCCTCACATTAGTAGTTCTCCTGATAATCAGGTAAAGGGCAAACAGAGGTCTAGTTCTGATGCTACTGAGACCAGACCAGAAAAAAATTATTTCAGGCAAATTGATCAGAGGGAGCAGAATATTTTGGATGACCAGGAAGGCCCCAATGAGGCAGATTCCTTAATGAGCAAGTTAAAGCCTGCAGTTCAAAAATCAGAATTTTTAAATTTCTTGCCTGTTGAATGTTCTGAGAATATGCCATTAAATGTAGCTAGCTTTTCCCAGGAAGACCTTTCCAATGTGGAGCTCCCAGCCCTTAGTAACCACAACGCTTCCATGAGCTTCTCTATACTAAAAACCTCTCAAATCTGTGGGGAAAATGATCATAAAAAAGCATTGCATGTTGGAAAAGCAGAACAAAACCTGGATCATATTTCTAAAGAGACTTACAAAAAGATTCTGACAACTTGTCATGGTAAGTGTATGGGTGAGAAGAAAAAAAGGAATCTTGAATTAGGTAGTGCCTGAAATAGTGGTAAGGTGTCTTCTCTTTATACTCTTCTACTCTTATTGTTTGCTTAGAGTGGATAAAACAGGAATGGAAAAAGGTAAGCCTGAAAATCACTAAGATTATTCATATTCTATATTGTATATCTGTCACAGTATCTTCGTAAATTGTGGTAGCTATTATCCTTGTTACCTTTCAGTATATTCCAAAATGACATTTATTTGGGCAGATGTAAGTCTGCCCAAATAAAGTCTGCATTCTTGAGGAGCAATTTTTGTAGCATGTATTCATTTTCCAAAGAATATGATGGAATTCAGAAAGTCTGAGATCGAAAAGCTTGAACTTTTATACAACAAGGGAAATAAGGGTGAACTACACTGTTCCATTCATAAATAGGGAACATAGCTGGACTTAAAGATTTCATTTGTATTTCTGTAGAAACACTGGAATTCAACAGGAATTCTGAGATCTAAAAAAAAAAAAGTACTTTGAGCAGGTTTTCTCTAGAATCTACCCATGAGTAATCTTTCATGTGACAACCTCTTTTTTAAGATACATTAAATTAAGAAAATAATCAAACTTTAGTGTAGTCTGGAAGATAGGTTTAGATTCTTCTATCGTACTGTAAAGGAGCTCAAGAAATATATGACTAACACGTCTATGCTAGAGTTTAAATATGCTTTATGATGTAGCTTTGAAATTTCATAGCATGAGGAGTCTATTTTGTAAGCACTTTTATTCTTATCAAGTTCCTGTTTACCTCATTGTCTCTGAGAATCTCCCAACACCTAGACGGTTTCATAGCTCAAATTAATAGTTTGAATCCCAGTCTAGCAAGTAAATACTGCCTTGGCTTCATCTGAGTGCTAGGATACAATGGCCCAAAAAAAAATCTCCTGTTTTTACATGACCAGAATAGGAATACTGACAGGATTTGACTATCGTGCAAGGTATTAGTCCTGGTAATTTGCAGTTGCATCTTCTGATCTTTGTTTCCTTCTTTGGAAGGTAGAAAAAGGATCCCATCATTTTATTAGCTTTAGTGATAAATTGGTAAATCATTGTGATCAGCCATATCAAAGACTACTGACAGAAAAAGCAAGCTAATAATTTGATCTTCATCCATTTAAATGGATCAAAAAACAGTTCATCTTTTATCCTACATCCAAATCCCTATTGTGAATGAAAGGAAAGTAAGGAAATGGCATCCTATCTCCTGATGCCAGCTCTTCTGATCACTACCTTGGACTGCACTTGGAAATGTACCTTGAAAGTCTCTTGTAATGAAGGTCTCTGTATAGTGAGATCAATGTGAACATAAATAGTCATACTCCAAGGCATCTAGCTTTCCAGAATAATACAGGCTTGTAGATGTCTCAAAACTCTTACTGCTTAAAAAGAAGCTTACCTGATCTCTAACCTTAAGCTTTAGGAAAAGCTCAGAATAAGAGTTTACTTTAAAACCAGTACAAATCAAGATTGATTTGTGAGGCAGCCAAACCTGGGAGGTTTTTCGTGATCTGAAAACTCTCTCATTTAAACTGAGCACCTTCAAAAGACATTGCTTTTCCTTTTGCCTTCATAAATGAGGAGGGACTTGCTGCAGGCAGCCCTAAGTCACCTTAATATGTCTCTCTACTTGGAAGTAAAGTTAGCAGAAATCCAATGAAGAACATTATACTTAATGACTGCTTAACACAATTCAAAAGACTGTTGATGAAATGATCAGTCTTACCCACAGAGATAATGAAATATGATTTAAAAGTTCCTTTTGATTTTCCATTTTTAAATCAATGCCAAATAAATAATTGTAAACAAAATTATGCACTTTCTTTTTCTAAAACAAGCTTGAACTGTCAGCTGTCAAGTTACATAATGAATTTGCAGTTTAAAATTAAGTCAGTTACATTTCAAGGCATTTATGTCCATCTATTAAAAAATATGCCATTACTTTTTGGCCAACCCAATATAAATGGTTTAGAATTTTTTGAAATGTCAGCTAAATAATAATTTCAGTATTTCTCCCAAGTTATCAAAATATTTGTCTCCAAATTAAGGTGACACAAATGGTACTTCTACCAAGGCTGGTTACTTCTTTTACGGAGTATTCCTCTTGGACATGTTCAGTGGTTCAGAATACAAGACATTAAGTAGTTTGGTAGTGCACAGTTTTGAAGATAATGAGGCTCAATTAATTATCTTACTATGCTCATTTTATGCACATAGGCCCAAAGAGCAGGTATAAAATTGGAAAATGCAGTACTGGAGATCTCTTGTACAGGTTGAATCTTCAGATTTGCAGTTGCATCTTCTCATCTTTTATTCCTCCTTTGGAAGGTAGATTATACTTTAAGATTATACATGTATGATCCTGCATTCAAGGCCGTGAGCTGTGTGCAGCTGTACTTTTTAAAATGCAGTAACTCTTGGGAGTCTTAGGCATCTGGCTGCAAATTACTGTACTTAATGGGGCTTTCTTAAAATGTCCCAAGAGCCATGGCAGACCTCAAACAGCTCCATATTTGGGTAGGTGGAAAGCTGCTCTAGTGGCATTTTCTTCAATCATCTATCCCATTTTTATGTTGAGCATCTTTAGATTAGGAGCAGTAACCACAGTACACAAATTAAGAATTACTAATTAAAAATAATTATGAATTGAAAGTTTACTTAATGATTCAGAAAATATTTAACATGAGGCATATAAACTACTGTATTCATAGGGAGAAAGGCTTTGCAAGATCTGACAAATACCAGTATACAACATCATACTTCCTTGTCTAAATCCCCCAAAACATTTGAAGAAAACTCAGCAACACCATCTAGACGAGCAAGAGCAACTATTTGCTACAAAGAACCCAGTCTAAACAGGTAGGTATACATAAATAAGGGCTTTTGTTTGTTTTGTGGCATAGTAGTGAATAATGGTGACATTTTTAATGTTTATCATTATATAAACCTCTGTAGAGGTGGATACTTGTAAATGCTATACTTAAATATAAACTTATACCATAATATTGTCAAGTGACGAGATATTTATGCACTAATATTATATAAATTCAGTCATTTTCCTTTAATAGTCATAGCTAATATAAGAAATCTGGAACAGGCTGCCCAGAGAGGTTGTGGAGTCTCCTTCTCTGGAGACATTCAAGACCCATCTGGATGCATTCCTGTGTGTGACCCAGTCTAGGTGATCCAGCTCTGGCAGGGGGGTTGGACTGGATGATCTTTGGAGGTGCCTTCCAACTCCTAATATTCTGTGATTCTGTGAAATCACTTAAGTATAATATATATTAATTTGATAATTAGTTATTTACTTATCAGTGTTCTTAGTAAATTTAGTGGCACAGGATTTCCAAGATTGTTAGAAGTTACAAATTGATGATTGTTAAAATTTAAAAGAGGATTTTAAATTCCATTAAGATAACTAGTATATTTGCACTTACATTAATAGATCTAAATACCAATGGATCTTTAAGCTGATTACTTCTGAAAATTTCTAAGTTTTTTGCCAGAAAGTTGGTTAGGGTTTTTTTATTTGGTTTGGGTTTTGATTTTTTAAAGTTTAGTATTAATTTAAGGAGCTGTGGTGTGTGTGTGTTAGTAGAATGCATATTCATGAAGTAAAGGCAGTATCAACGTTTCCCCATAATAGTGTTGAGAGCGAAAGGATTATAGCAACTTACTTCGACAAAGGTGTAAAAGGAGTATGTCTTCCTTTTCTGGCAGAACTGTGGGAGGAGAAGGAAATAAATTCACAGACTGAAAAAAATTAGCACAATGTGCTTAAATTATTTTTGTTTACCTCTGAAAGTAAGCAAACAATTAATTAAAGCAATGAGAATGAGGGCACATAGGACTTGAAAGTGATGGAGGAAGCATCTTTTCATTTTACACTGGCTTTTCAGAAATACTTACACCATATAGCTTGTAAAAGAAGTGCAAAGGGATTAGAGATACATTTTTCTTTTACTAATTGAACTGGATGCTAAAATGCTGAAATATTATGTTATTGACACATTCTCTTTTACCCCACAATAATAAGGTTCGGTATTTCTGGAGAGAGACAGTAACTAATAACAGAAAAAAAGTGGCTGTCACTGGGAATTTTATATTACTGCCTCCTAGTTATTTTTTATTTTTAAGTATACTGTCCTGAATGGATGTTGTTAAGCTTTTGGTTTAAATAATTCTTGAGTTTTGTCTTACAGGAAGAAGTTATGATTACTCACATATTAGTATGATACAGGCCACATAAAAAGACTACTGTTCTAGCATTATTTTGGAAAACAGTAGTTATTGATGCCTTGTTATTTCAGACATACTTATTTTCCATAAATTTAATGAGTATTTACCATTTGGAATTGCTATTATAACTACATCATTATAGTTACACAGGTGCTTGGTGATATTCATACGTGATGTCTTTTATTTCTTTTGTTTACAGCAAATTAAGGCGTGGGGATCGGTTTACAGATACACAGTTTCTGGATTCCCCAGTCTATAAAGTAAAAAATAGAGTAAGTTTTAAAAGGAAATAAAAATTTAGTTGAAGAAGACAAGAGAATTGCCTTTATGAACAATACTTCTAAAATGGGTACAATTATATATATATTTTATATATGTTTAGCAGTATAGAGTGTTTATTGGTTTTTGATTAGTAAAAGTCTTCCAAAGTGGAATTTCCTGGAAAGGAGCCCCTGTAAAGGGACATAGAATATGTTACTGAGGAAGACGAATACAGCTTAGGCTCCACTCTTGTGTTTTGCATTTCTGGTCAGTAATTTATAATCTGTTCAATGGGTTTGCTGCACTTCTTAATTTGTAAGAAAAGTGTGTGTTTTAATGAGAATTAAAAATAAATCACCTTTGGGAGTTTTGTTGTGAGTTTTTCGTATTTACCATGAGTAGAACCACTTCTCAGTGCTGGTTGGAACAGACACAAGCATTCCGAATTTTGATAAATCTACTGAAATATAGACAGCTCTCCCCCTCTCTTTTTTTTTATAGTTGACTTTTGAATTTGACAGAATTGTACTGAAATTTGAATGGGGAAGTCTCATTTTGAGGAAGAGTAAGAGTAGAAAGAAGTTTAGTGTCCTGAGTATGTGCCAGAGGCAGCCAGAAAGAAAATAGCATTGCAATAGAATTTCAATAGTAAATAGGATCCAAGGAAAGCAACACCTTGAGTTTCCAACTGAGAGAGTGCTAATGTGACAACTAACACAACTGCATCAGGTCAGCTATCAGGTTTTTGCCCTGCTTCCTCTCTGGATTCTCATGAATCCCTTCTGCATTCCATAATGCACCGTCAGCTGACAAACTGTTTTCTGGCATTATCTGAATCATAGATGCTGCCAGCTGCAGGCTGTAGCTCCACAGCCTGCACAACTTTTACAGATTACAAGTTTCTGGTTCATTTTGCAACCAAGATAGACATAGCTCACTTTTAACAGGGTACAAATAAGTTCATTTCTTTTGGTTATAGAAAGTGGTTCTTTACACAGTATGCAGTTATACTGAGAAATTCCTTACTACAGAGGTAGATGTTTCTAGTTTACGTGGACTTAAAAACTGATCAGACAAATTAATGGAAGAAAAATCTATGAGGAATTACTAGAAACCTTCTCTGGCACAGGATGTCCCTGAATTGAGAAGTGTTGAACACTGGAAGAGTATTCTGGAGAAGCCTTACTATGCATTTGTCCAATTTTTATACTTTTGCCAAGGGCATTCACTATTGAAACTTTCAGAAACCAGTTATTGTTAGCTAGCCCTTCGGTCTAATGTGGTACACCTCTTTTTCAGAAGTATAACCAATACTCTATAATACATGCTTAGAAATACCGAATCAAACTATATTTTTTGTATTTTGTTGTAACTTCTGTTGTAACCTGGGAAGCTGATGGAGAAAATGGAGACAGCTTCCACATGTTAAAGACAAGAAGGTGATTAGGAGGAGTCAGCATTGATTTACAAAGGGGAAATTATGCTTTGTTAACCTGATAACCTTCTACAATGGGACTACTAGCTTGGTGGGTGAAGGGAAAGCAGTCGATGCTGTTTGTCTCAACTTTAGTAAGGCTTTTGACATTGTCTCTGATAACATCCCACAGACAAGCTGACAAAATTTGTGTTAGTTAAGTGCACAGTGAGGTGGGTCGAAAACTGGCTGAGCCACCAGTCCCAGGGGCTGTGGTCAGCCACATACAATCCAGTTGGAGGCACAACACTACAAAGCTTCCTAGAGTTTCATTCTGGGGCCAGTACTGTTTAGCATTTTAATTAAGAACCCGTACGATGAGACAGCATGCAGCCTGAAAAAATTTGCAGTTGATACAAAACTGGGAGGAGCGACTGAAACACTGTATGGTTATGCTGGCATATAGAGGGACCTGGACAGGCTGGAGAAACAGGCCAAGAGGAATGTCATGAAGTTCAACAAGGGGAACCTATGTCCTTTGGTGGTTTCCCAGAATTTCAGCCACGTATTTTGAGAGAAAAATAAATCCTACATATCAAAATCTACTCCTGGATATAGCTTTCAGGTGCATCCATTCTACAGGTAAGTCTTGAACGATAACCATAAACAGTAAGAGGAACAAAAGCATTACTTACAAATATTTAAGTAATACCACAACTGTTTTCTGTTGTGCCTTTTTTTTAATGACAGTCTGTAGCTCCAAGGAAGCTTTCCCAAGATCCTGTAGGACAGTCCATATATGAATTTGGAGTTAAATATGCTACCAGCAAGGTAGTTTACATAGGGGGCCTTTATTGCCTGAACAGAGAGCTTGTCTAGCTGTGGTCATCAGTTCCAGAGACCATGCAAATTGTAAATGTACAGCATAAGGACAGCAAGATACTTTCGTATAGAACCTCACAGGAAAAAAGGTATTCCCTCAGTGTGAAAATTCTTCCAATATGAAACTTACCTTATCACCCAGGCAATGTGATCTGTATTGTAAAACAGAGCTGTTAAAATTATCTAAGAAGTTTCAGCAGACTTTTTCTTTCTGAAACATGCTGTGTATGTCATTTTTAAATGATTGTTTCTCTCTGTTGCCTGTGGTTTGAAAGCTAGAAACAGAAGCACATGCTTCATTTTCTCAGGAAAAAATAATCTTTTTGGAGATGGTCTTAATTATTTTTTCAGTGAAGAGTCTGTTGTCTCACACAGCCTCAGGGGTTACCAACTAGACTGCTACTGTGTTCCAAATAGAAGCATGTAATTTTCAACAAAAGTATAAAGCCTAGGGCTTTATGTCTTAGTTTCTACCGTTCCTTTTAGTGTAGGTATCTTTCAAAGTAACAAAGGATAAAGAAAATGACCTGAGGATGCACAGAAGTTATTTTAAGTAACTCTGAAATCATGTTATGGTTGTTACTGTTCTTCTTTCCTTATTTTCTCCATCCTTACTGGTTTTGTTGCTCAAATTGGTGTTCTATACACAGAGAAAATTTACCTTGTTATTTTCTAGGATGCAGTTCTAATTGTTCTCCAAAATGGTCCCTTACTTTAGGTACTGCATAAATAACATTACGTTGCCTGTTGAATCCTCACTAAATATGCTTTTACCACATCAGTTGATAAATTAGAAGCTCTTGCCAGGAAAAAGATGTAAAAACAGCTCATTATAGTCAAGAAAAAAATTAATCTGTAGCTCTCATGGGGATTATTTTGTTGAGGGTAGAGTGATTTGAACTTCTTTTTATAGCTTCAAAGTTGCTTTTTCTCATGCTTATTCAACCTATTTTTTTTTTACATTACATATTTTAGTTTACTACTAATGACGATTTTGATTGCTTTAAAATTTGTAGGGAAGTTAATTCTTAAGATTAAACAGGAAGAGGAAAATAGTTATGATTTTATAAGCCCTTGCTTGCACAAGTAGCTCTTACAAATGCTTATAATACCTAGGAGGTACTGCCGATTATTTTGTGAGTTCAAAGTTATGCAGACTTCCTATTGGGCTCATGATCACCACGTTGTAGGATTTTATCACAATTTAAAATTACTTTTGGGGATGTTATTCTTAGAACGTAACAACAGTTTGCATTGCTAATGTTGCCATTTTGCCCTGGAGGAACACACATGTCCTCTGAGAAGGCAGGAGGTATGTCTTAGGGTTTGGATATACCCTAAAAAGATCCAGTAAATCAACTGTGATTAGCTCTCGATGTTAGGAACAACCGACTTTCAACTTTTGGGGACACCGCAGCTGGGCTCCGGGCGCTGGGCCCCGGTGCTCGCCAGCGCCGTCCGCAGCTGCCAGAGCCCCGCC
>NW_010204890.1:11196-15453 GCF_000695765.1 Mesitornis unicolor | reverse complement strand
TATTATTATTATTGTTATTATTATTATTAAATTACAGCATAGATTTGTCACAGGAAATAGTCTTCTTTGCTGTTCATCAATCACCAGTATCGGGAGAATAAAATTTGATGAAGAAATACATGAAATGCCCCAAAAAATTATTTCACAGACACTTTGATGAATTTTTACATGTTCTTTTCTTCAACAATGCACACAGAAATGAAAACAAGAATGTTATTTCATAGCTCTAATGCAATAGAATACACATTTGTTGAGATGGCATGTTAAAGATGCAGCACATGAATCATTTAGACTGTTTGAAGCCATAAAAAATCCATTTGATTAAATTTCTTAATCAATATAAAAGAAATAATGCAACTGCCAGCAATATCTAGCTCAATAACGTTTAAAATAGTCTGTAAAGGATTTCCATTGAGCATGGGACCTGCAACCATTCCATCAATGTGAGTTATAGCTACAAGGACAGCAGTAAATTCTCTGAGGCACATCTTAATTGTTTGATGTAAAAGGAGCCTCCAACATCTATCATAAATGGCTATGGCAGTCTGGTGTGTCTCCTTGCCCAGAATGTCAGTTCTGCAGGCTGCATAATCCCACCCTCACTATGAGTTTCTCACCTCTGCACAGTGTTGCTTTACAACTCTGGCAAAGTAGAAGGTGGCAGCTACATCCATCTGCCTTCATAGACTCCATCCACCTCATCAGTAACTGAGGAATCATAGCTACACTTTGAACAGTAGATAAGAAGAGAAGGGGATGTTTCTGAAATGTAGGTCTTTTACTCTAATCACTGGCACTGAGGCTTAACAGTTGACACAACAGAGGCTTGGGAAAACATTTGCCAAGCTAACTTCTTTCCTCTTAATCAGTGTAAGGAAAACTCAAAAATCTTAGGGCTACTTTTTGCCATCTTACATCAAATTAATTGTCATTTATTGCACCTGTCTCTCCCAGAGTACAATCCATGATTATCTATCTGTACCTACACCTGTCATTTAGAATGACTTCACTAAACAGCCAACCCCTACTCTACAAGCGAAGTCAGACTTGAGTTTTCAGTGTACAATCATTGACGACTGCTGTTTAAACGATCGAGATTTAATAACCCTTAGATAACTGTTCCTGCTTTAAAACCAGCAGTAAAAATATTTGGAAACCTTGGTGCATGTTCTAACTGCAGCAGAAGATTGTGGAAAAAGAAAGACTTAGAAACTGGCAAAGATGATTAAGTTTCTGAAAGAAATAATGCCCAAAGGTTAGCTGCTGCAAGGATAAATTGCCCCTAGAGGGGACAGATCGTGGTTACAGAGAAATGGGCTATAACTTTTAGATAGCTTAATTTATAAAAGAAACAAACTTCAGAGTCTAGAATTATTTATAGAGAGATATTACAAGAACTATGTCCAAGCGGTTAATAATGATGAAAGAGAACAAGGAGATGTAATGGTCAGTTATCTATCAAGAAATAATGTGGGATGGAACGTATCTTCTGTTTAAATCAGCAGACTAACTGTCACACACTTGTTATACAACGAGAATTTCAAAGGTTGGAACATTTATTCTCTTAGAATTGATAAGATTATCATATTCATTACTGATGGCAGTATGTCATTTGTAGAAGTACAGTGCAGTATGTACTAGAATAATGTCAAAGAGATCTGTGAAAATTACCCGAAATGCATGTTTTCAAAGGCTCTTAATGTTAATAAGGTACTCTCCTGGTCAAAGTAATCCTGGAGAAAAAAAAAAAAGAAAAAGAATAACTGAAAGCAATACGCTGTGGAGCAGGGATGATGCTTTTAAGACTATAAAGTATATCTCAATGAAAGGCAGCCTTTGCTCTTCAGCATGAAATGATCCTCCCAGAGAAAGGGAGGAGAAGTAGTACACTTAAAAAGGTAACAAAGACCAAGGTATTAAGATACCTACAGAGCACAGCACAGATGCTCATGCACAAACTGTTTGTTAAAAGAAAAAAAATAATAATTCATCAAGGCCTTGAGATAGGGTAACACTTGGGGAATCAAACCTCTCAAGCAGGATGGTAAGGTGCTGTCTGGACAGCAACAGGAGTCACCATTGCAGAGGTCCAGTCAGGTCAGGAGAGACTCCCTGAACCTTCCAGCACTTCAGCTATTCTGGCCATGTACAGTAATACATCTGTCATGGAGCATGAGCTATGAAGCTTACAAACAACAGTCTCTACTAAACCACTCAGAGTAGACAATCAGCACAGCTTTTCTTCCCTCTCTCTCATGGAGGGTCTGTACTGGGACCAGTGCTGTTTAACATCTTCATTAATGATATTGACAGCGGGATTGAGTGCACCCTCAGCAAGTTCGCTGATGATACCAAGCTGGGTGGTGAGGTTGATGTGCCAGAGGGAAGGGATGGCATCCAGAGGGACCTGGACAAGCTGGAGGAGTGGGCCCAGGGGAACCCCATGAGGTTCAACAAGGCCAAGTGCAGGGTCCTGTACCTGGGTCAGAACAATCCTCGTTACCAATACAGGCTGGGAGATGGTGTGCTGGAAAGCAGTCCTGAGGAAAAGGACTTGGGGGTACTAGCAGATGAGAAGCTGGACATGAGCCACCAATGTGCATCTGCAGCCCAGAGGGCCAAATGCATCCTGGGCTGCATCACAAGAAGTGTGGCCAGCAGATCCAGGGAGGTGATTCTGCCCCTCTGCTCTGCTCTGGTCAGACCTCACCTGGATACTCCGTCCAGCTTTGGAGTCCCCAACACAAAAAGGACATTGAAGGGCTGGAGCGGGTCCAGAGGAGGACCACAAAGATGATCAGGGGCTGGAGCACCTCTCCTATGAAGACAGGCTGAGAGAGTTGGGGTTGTTCAGCCTGGAGAAGAGACAGCTCCAGGGGAATCTTATAATACCTGAAAGGTGTCTGTAAGAAAGCTGGAGGAGAGCTGTTCACTAGGGCATGTAGCGATAGGACGAGGGGTAATGGTTTTAAACTAGAAAAGGGTAGATTTAGGTTGGATAGTAGGAAAAAGTTCTTCATTATGAGGGTGGTAGATCACTGGCACAGGTTGCTCAGAGAGGTGGTGGCGGCCCCATCCCTGGAGATATTCAAGGTCAGGCTTGATGGGGCTCTGAGCAACCTGATCTGGTAACACTGCCCCTGCTGACTGCAGGGGGGTTGGACTGGATGAGCTTTAAAGGTCCCTTCCAACCCAATACATTCTATGATTCTAAGGAGGTTGAACTCTCATGAGAAATGAGGATAAATTTCCTCCAAGATACCAGGTGCTTCTCTCATGTGGACTGGCTGAGGCAGTCCTGCACTTCAGAGTCTAAGACGGGTGAAGATAGCCAAAGATGGTGATTCTAGGTCAAGCATATGAAAAATATTTAGAACTTCTCCCAGGAAAGTCACGTCAAGGTGCTGAACAGGTAGAAGATAGCATGTCCTTTTGCAGCCTTGTTCAGATACAGCTTGGGACACTAAGGTCCTGTCGGGCAGCAGTGGCTCTGAACTACCTCTGTCCAACAGGTCAGTGGTGAACTTGGCGTAAGGAACAAAATTTCTTCCTGAGGTCGGTCCTTGGCTTCTCACGTCAGCTTTGCCATGGCACAGGGCAGGCTGGCAGCTCCGTGGGGCCAGGAGCAGCCAGGGTTTTCATGGCAGCAGGGCAGGGCCTCGCAGCCAGGGCTTGTCCCACCCTCATCAGGGGACAGGAAAGGCTGGGACAGCCAAGGCAGCCCCAGTCCTGAGCTCCTCCCTGGGACAGGCTGGGATGTCGGCCTGTGGGTGGGCATGGCTCAGAGGGACCGCAGCCAGGCAGAGCAGGGCTGTGGGGAGCTGGAGACCAGCATAGATGCCTGGAAGGGGCTAAATTGCATCGTGGGCCATGGGCAAGGTTGGGCAGGCTCTGGCGGGATGCACAGGGCCATTACAGCCCACTGCAGCCCTCAGGGCCCAGGCACCCAGAGCCGTATGCTGCTGGGCAGCACAGGGACTCTGACCAGCCACTGTTTCTTCTGAAGTCGTCCTATGAATAAATGGAGGGACTCAGTTCCTCAGTCTGTTGCCTTTTCAAGCATTTAATTTCTTAAGATATTAAAAATAAAATAATGAGTAGCTGACAAGTTATTTTAGCATAATTGCCTACGGTTACTTCCGTTTTGTCTGACAGAATTAAGGAATAGTGTAATCACTGCTGAAGGGAAAAAGCAGTCAAATTGCAGAGAGCTGGTGGTAACGAGTTAGCGCATGATAAAAATGTTAAGCTTGAATT
>NW_010204890.1:0-11165 GCF_000695765.1 Mesitornis unicolor | reverse complement strand
CTCTTTCCCCAATATTCATGATGAATTTCAACACATAATGTGCCAATGTCTGTTCGAATGAAAATCTAAAGATTGAAAACACAATACAGTAACACAGATGTCACTGTGGAGGACTTCACTGACCTTTAAGTAATAAAAGCATAGCCTTTTACTTTAATAGACTCTGGCATTATTATAATTCTGTCCTGGTTAACCACAAAATGTGAGTTATTACATATTTTAACCAGGTCAACTGCGCTAGGATAAGGATTTTAAAACAACCAGAAAGAACTTCCGTAGATTATACAAATCATATTCATGATTTGAGAGGTCTGAACAGCAAAAATAATTATCAAGTCCTTTTAAATGACTTGTGAATGCAAAGTGTGAACGTTATGGTTACTACATGAGAGTCAAAGAATAGAAAAGATTTGAGGATTATTTTTTGGGGCTCCTTGAAATACATTTTCCTTTCACTTTGGAGGCAGGATGACTAGATTAAGACATAACACAGGAAAGATACCTTGCCAGGAAGCAATCTCCAACCAGTCATCCTTGCATAGCACACACTTGCACTGTGTTACAAAGCAGCAGCAAATACACACGCTAAGGGAATCACAATCACAATCTTCAGCATATTAATATCTTTGCATGCTGCATTAGGAAGGCAAAAGTTCAACTCTCAGTCAGATCAAACACATTCTTGTTATTTACAGTTCCTGGTGTTGCCACTTGCCACAGCAAATAGCCCTCTTGTAATTAGCCCCCTCAGTGATTAGAAAATTGAAGTAACTGAACTTGAATCCCACCACACCATGGCCTGCATTAATGGTTTGCTTAGGTTAGCCTGCTGTGCTGCATCACAACCCAGCACAATCTCTGTCACCTCTGCCAAACTGTGCTGTGACAAAGCGCTGAGAAACATCCTGGTTAACCGATGCAGGTAGAAAGCAGAGAAAAAAATATGTTCTGATTCAGAACAAATGAATACAGCAAATATCTTGTGCTTCTGGAAAGTAAACACCACCACGTTCTCTGACACAAGAGAATCCTTTTAGTAAAGGATTCTCTTTAGTGTAATAAAGCTAAGCAGTAAAGCAGGATTTGACACTTTGCTTTTCTAAACCAACTATACTTTCTACTAAATCAACACGATTAGTGAATGTACAGGTTACACAGCTAATGCTCCACTTTCAGAAGCAATCCCATATGACAACATATTGCACATGGCCACTGAAATTCATAATGTCCCACCAAGAACGGAACCTCTTTGTCGTCCGGGCCACTGAAATTCATAATGTCCCACCAAGAATGGAACCTCTTTGTTGTCCATAAGATCTTCTACTTGCACTCCTCGCCACACGTTCTGCTCTTGAAGTATGAACTGCAGTGAAATAAGAAACATCTCAGTAAAGAGCGCATTAGGAATACTGTATGGATGGTCCTAAAATTAACATATTGCAGCTAACCAAGAGGCCTAACATCCTCCTTTCTTTCCACGTTGGCAGGATCTATGTCAGAAACTTCACTAACCTTCACACCCAGACTAGGTAAAGCCATGTTGTAGATATCCCTGTCTTTCTAATTCAACTCCTCACACTGCAAATTTTTGCCCAGGTTAATATTCCATGTCTTATTCCTATAACATCCTTTATTCTTGGCAAGATACATGCAATATTTCATGCGTGTTTCCTGACATAAAAAAGTAAGAGGGATATCCCAGCAAATCCTGCTTCAGCAAGGCAATTAATAAGAACTAAAGAACCAAAGAACACACTAACCAGCGACACACCACCGGAAAGAAAAATGGAGAGTTTGCAACTTATTTTCCTTATCATCAGGGCACACAAAGTAGATGTAAAAAAGTCCTGCACAAAAAAATTAAAAATGTACTTATCATGGGACAAGGAATTTGAACACTCAATTTAAACAAATTATTCAAAGCAAACACACACCCTCAGACCCCTCCAAATGAAAAACTACCCAAAACCAACCAAACAAGAAAACCCAAACCAACAGCCAGCCAACCAAAAAACCAAACCCAACAACAAACAAAACAAACCACAACCCATACAAAGCTTAATGATAAGACTAGATTAATTTTTCTGGCATTACATAGGATGGTAACAATTACTGCCATGATGGAAAGATATTTATTACTTCCAGTTTCTTAAATAAATAAGCCCAACTGTTATTTGATAAGGCTGTGGTACTTTAACTAACAAAGGTGGTGTATAACAGGCAATTATTACTCCAATGACAAGACTGAACACACATTACCAAAAAAGTTCAAACATTTAATGGAATATCAACTTTCAATAACCTTCTTCTATGATTCCATGATTTTTCCCAAAAAGAATGTTAAAGTCATTGCATCTAGAGAAAATCAAACTGCCTGGAAAGTTCCTGGTTTACTTCACTTGGTAGGCTGAGCAATCCATCAGCACAGCGTGCCAGCATCATAGAAAATTAGTGTACCAGGTATTAAAGTGAGAGACCACAATATGTTAAAATTTAATTAAATGGCTATGTTTCTAGTAAAACCACTCAAAGAACAATTTTTTTAATTTGCAGTCAGACTTGCATTTGATGGAAATTACAAAACAGAGCAACAAGAAACATATGCTGTGTATAAATTACCTTTTCTCTCTCCAGCACAGAAAAGTCAAATAGCTAGATATGAACTCTTCTTTATTCAACATTTTTCTATGGGTTACCTTGGAGTGGTCCCCACTTACTTAACTCTCTCTTATCTATGACTTCTATGGCATTTAAATCCTCTTTAGATTGCAGACAGCATTTAGGGTGCTAGAGTTCAGGGCTTTAGAACTCGATTCAGAGACCAGATGTCTTTGTGCAACTGGTCCCTAAATACCTTGAATGTGAAGAAAGAATTCCTTCTGAAGAAATAATTTAATACCCAAAATCTCCTAGTCTCTTCTGCTCTCACACATAAAATATTGAATGTAACAGGATCAGATTTGCGGAACTGAAAACAAAGAACCACGGAAAACGTGTTTCTTGGTTTACACATATAACAAGTCCAGCTGTGTTTTCATACACTACACGCCCTTATCATAGATGAATATTACACAAAAATGAAACATAGAGATTTCTACTTACATTTTGTCACCATCCAGCCTGGGTTGGTCTATAGCTCATTTCTTTCACATCCACTCCCTAAGTGGAATATTGAAGGAAATCGTTAATTTTGTAACTCAGAAGCAGAACTTAGATCAAATCAGGTTCCTATACCCCCAGTTATCAACCACAGGCATTTTTGCAACATCAAAGCCATAAGAGTTACAGTATTTAAACAAAATATTATCACTGTAATCATTTGGTTACATCTGATCTTACATATTCCAAAATTTTCTGGTTGGAAAGAAAGAATATTTCCTCATATTCATATTTGTTTACAGGAGAAAGATCAATCCACGTGGAAAACGTTTGAATTACCAATAAGTTGGTGAATTTTTCAGAATGCAGATGATCACTATAAGTAATGGCCATGATCTCAAGTTCTAAAATTAAATCCTTTCAATAATTGTCGTGATAGTGCTTTAAAATGCCTATAATTGATGTTTTTTAGTTGTTTCTTAAATAATAAGCATTAGGATGCTTTCACATAAAATAAAATACTTTAACGTATGTCACATGATGAGATTCTCTTTGAATTTTCATGATTAAATAATGCAACGCTTAGCTTATTCAGAAAAAAAAATTACCCTTCATTTCTCCCTCTCTTTCAAGCAGTGTATTTTGAAAGATTAATCCTTTCTTTAACATTGCTTAACTAGAAGCCCTTCAGGCTCAATTCTTGTCTCTTAAGTAGCACTGCAGCATGTTAATATTAAATGCATGACCTAAAGATACATTACTTAAATACATGTTTTCTCAGTAAATATTCTTTGCAGGACTATTAACTTTTTAAGCGTGACATTTGCCGAATCCAGTTCTCTATGCAATTACTGACGCATCTCTTTGGATGAAATGTATAGTGCGAAATCCCCAGAAAATGTGACCTGGCACTACTTCATTGACTTTAGTAGGTCAGTATTTACGTGCAGTACCTAAGTACCAGGTCAGTTGGTCAACTGACACTACTACTATTAGTGACAATTAACACTGATTACAGGGACGAGTACAGGACCAGGGATAAGTACAACTCCTCCTTCAAATTATTATCTCATCCTAATGATATCTGGCTCTTTTGAACAAGATTATTTTATAAGCAAATGTTATAGGAGAACTTCTACTTGTGAAATTCCAACATTAGGAAAAACATCAGTAGCTGAATTACATTCAGGAGTTTTTTAGTTTTGTTTTTTACCTCCAGAGATTTCAACTTACAACCACTGAAATAAATAATATGCAAAATAAAATAAATGGACGTAATAATATTGAAAAAAAACATTGCCACTGTGGCAACATAAGGAAGAAACTACACAGTTTTACTTCTCCCTAATTAACCCATCACTAATATTAACACATTCCTATGCAACATCTGGATTTAGAAGAAAATGTATTTCATTAAAAAGATTTAACCAGTTTTAGGCACCATATTAAAATGCTATGAATTTATAGTGAAAAATCATTTTAAAGGAAAAAAAAAGGCAACAGAACTTGAGTGTTACCAAGAAAGTTTTAATTTAGAAACACCTCTGCAAAAAGCCTTATATTTTAGAAATGTACATTAGTATTTCAGTTGCTTTAGCTTACTTAATGTGCTTTTCATATAAAATACAGTGTCAGAGAAGCAGAAAATTCAAGGTTTCCTATTTTTATTTGTGGATTCTACTCAGTTTTACAAACGCAGCCATAGCAGTTACACTCCACTGAGGACCGATCTTTTGTGTTTGCACATCAGGTGTAGGGGAGACGATAATAAGGGATTGAAAAACTCAGTTACAGCAGGGTCTGTTGCTTAGCCAAAAGTACATTGTGCTGCAATAATGTAAAACATGTCACAGAGCCACCTTTACAGAACTACTCAAACGTCCACTACTGTTTGTACTGGTCTTTATAAGGGAAGGTCCTACACCTGAATAGCCTCAATTCAAAACATGAACTCCTATTTCCTGTCAGAATCTTCTTGAGCTTGAGTTTTGTTTTCAAAGGATAAGAAGCCACATTTTTAAATCCCAGATTGAGGCCTCTCCTGCTCTTCTTTTATTTTTCTCAAGCAAAATGCTGCTTATCTTATTCTCTTGTAGCTGTTTATCTTCTGATCTGTTTGCATGTTTTTCCCTTTTAATTGTAAAAACGTGTCACATCTTTAGAACATGTTCTAATCTGTATTACTTACTCATTCCAAAGTATCTATGCATTTCATTTTCCAGAGTAAATAACAAAATAAAATAAACAGCACTGACGATTACAAACTGGAAATTATGAAGCATTTCATAATTATCATTTACCAAACTTTCTGAGTGTGACATTCAGAAATGAAGTTTCAAATGTCAAGCATTTCGTAATAGAATTCAAATGTATGGCAAAAAGATATATTTGTTGGTTAAATGTTGTAAATAAAATTGTACTCTGGTAATGTCACTCCTACGGGACAATTCATGCATTTATCATAAATTACATCGCCATAAACATTTAAAAGCTATTTATAGGATAATCACAGAGCTACAGCTTACTTTTCTGTAGGCATGGTACAAGCTGCCTATAAACCCGCTTTTCTGGTCAATCCAATAACTGCTAAAGGCCATCCGACAGTAAAGCTCTTTGCTTTGCTTGATACAAGTTACAGCCTTCTATTACCTGGATGGTCAACAGTGCATGGAAGTGATCAGCTGAAATACATCATATTGACTTAAAAGAGCTCCAGGTGTAGAAACATCTTCTTAAAACTAAAATTTAAGTTACTTTACATCGGTACACTTCATTGGTACTAACTGCATTAGAAGGGCAAAGGCTCAGGAGGATGGTAAAAATTCCACAGAATAATAGACTCGTTTTACATCTGTCTTGTAAATGGCTTTTACATGGTACAAAACCCTAATATTCAAGTTAAAGCAACTACATGGCCTTTCCCTTAACTATGACATTGTTCCAGCGTATTGTTGTCTCCATAGCATTATTTTAAACAGAGCAAATTGTTTTTGTTACAAGTACGGAAATAATAAAGACCACGGTGGATCGTTTCCACGTTTATCTGGTTGGCTGCTCTGACACGATGAAGAGCGTGTAATTGCTGATTCAAACATCAAGCAACTCTAGACCTTGCGACTAAGAACAAATGAGAAGAAATGGTTACATGCTCAACTTGAACAAGCTAAGCATGCGTCTTCTAGGGATGACACGGGAAGAGAGACATCCTAAAGAGAGTAGAGCTACACACGAGTGAAATTAAATATGGCCCTAAGATGGTAAAACATAATATTAATGCTAATAGCAGAGCAGTAGAATGTACCAGGAACAACGCAAGCTTTTGTGACTCACACGCACACCTGCACTGCTGAAACGCACCCCAACCACACTGCAAACAGCCATTGAGTAGCGAGTGAAAAACGTCCATGTGCTGTGAGGCAGAAACTTGTACATTTAATGAAGAAATAATAAATCAGAAACAAAAAGCCATTAGTATGGCATGAGTAGACACCTTAGATCTTCTAAAAAAAATCACGCTAAACATTGTATAACGATCCTATTGCACAGAAGTTCTTCCTTAAGACAATGCTGAAGCAGAAGCCTTTCAATAAATGACAAAAAAAGGTAAAAAGTAACAATCTGACCAAAAAAAAAGAAAAAAAAAGGGAAGAAAAGCCAAATTCAGGGAATACACCTTGAAAATTTGCATTCTGCAAAATACAAGGAATAATTTCAATGACAAATGCTTGTATCGCTACCCACAGGACTGCATATAACTTTCCTGGTCACATTTTGCAAGATCACAAAACACAAAAGAGGTCAACTCTGTGCAATTTTACTCGCCATCCACATGTTGGAAATCTCTCAGGATAAACTCCTATATAGCTTCAGCTACGCCAAAGGGAAAATGTCATCTGCTGTAACAGCAGGGGATCAAACAATTGTAACACGCTAATACCAGCTTCCCTAATCTTCAGTTACTTACTGGAAATCACTAATGATATGACTTTTATCCTGGAGGAAAAAGGTAGCACAAAAATGGAGGAACCTTGCTCGACAGGAAAGCAAATGGTTTGAGCTAGAGAGAAAACACCATATGGAAAATTGTTTTATTCTGCGTCATCATCAAACAATTTGTAAATGCTGTTAAAAGCTTCTTATGATTTAGAGATTATTCTTCTAGACATTCAAACACATGCAAGCACTCCTACATTCTTGCTGCAATTGCTAATCAGCTATTAATTATTAATCACACACATTGAATTGATAGCACACATTGCTTTTTTGCAGGCACTAGCAAAAAATTTGGCATAAAAATTCTACTGAACATTTACTGGAAGAGTCTTCAGCGCCTCGTACAAACGTGTACCTGTAACACACTCACTAACTGCATTTTTCATCCAGACTGCACTATCACTTAACATCAGGGCATGAAACGTCCTCAGTATCTGTTCAGCGTAAAAATGCTTCCCTCAATATCTTTTGTTAAATCAGAGGAGGTTAGCCTGTATTTAACCTTTTCTTTCACCATAAGAATTCTCTACGTTTTCTGTTGGAGACAAAAGCTCGGCCTTACTTTACATCTCCCTTGAAACAATCAAAATAAATTTTTAGGGCTTGTAGACATCCGAAGAAAACAGACATTTCCAAAATTGTTCACATCCTAGCAGCAATGTTGCAAATGTTTTGGAAAGCACTCAGATTCTCTATCTGGAGAGAACAGAAACACAGAACATGAAGTTCAACGTAAAGTTCTACTTGTAGGGGTTCTCACATGTGAAGTAGAATAAAAATACAAAGAAAACAAAGCCTCCACTGTTTTTCGTGGAACAGGGTGTGTTAATGGCAAAGGACTGTAATCTAAATGGACTCATTTTTTCCTTGAATTAGTTACAAAAATGCGGTGATATCCTGCAACCACAGAGCCGTAATGAACCTTCCCAGAGTGGAGGGAGGAGAGATGTTTTTATGGTCATAACGACAGTAATGGATTCTGTCCGCAAACTGATTTCGTTCTTACGGGGTTTTTTGTCTTGTGGTGGTGGTGTTGGGTTTATTTCTCCTCATGTTTTTAACTTTGCTATTAGAAATGACAAAATGCTTTTCACGTTCAATGTCAGGATTAGAGGATGCTCAGGTTAAGTACAGCACGTGGCAATGTACTTCTCGGGTATTTCAGAGAAGTTTTATTGTCCTTTTCTAACGTTTCTGTGATTCTGAAGTGTGCTCTAACTCAACAAAAAAAAAATAAAAAGCATTTGTACTCTAAATAACCAGGAAGAATACGACTCTATTTATTTACCATTTAAAACAAAAAAAACTTAGACAAGTTGTTTTCAATTGAGTGAATTCATTACAGGCTGCAATAGAGATCTACAGTTACTTACATTGTAGATGGCATCCTGGGATAACTTTACTGAATTTTATATGAATAGGTTTAGGATGAAAGTTACTTCAACCTAATCTTCTGTCACTAAGTGGAAAATGCCGGACAATGTCATTAGCGCAATTAATTAAGCACCTAATGCGTTGTGCAGAGGATATTGAATTATATCCCACTGGAATTGCATGGTACGAAGTACCATAACCATGTCAGTTTGAAATACTTGTATCCAGCATTACAACATCATCCAGTACCACAGAGAGACTGAACTAAATCGTCCCACAATTAACCAGCCCCTAATTTCCTATTTCAGCTTAGTTTGACCTATATACCAATTTCTTTATTTCCTCTTGGAATATGCATCCTGTGTGAATACTGAAAAGAAGATATGGTACAACGGTTATACTGGAAAATGTGGCTTCATTTTAATACAATCTTTACCAAGAAAATCCTGTTATATATAACTGAGATACTGGTAGAAAACTTTAGCCAATACCTCATACTTGGTTTGAAGGAAAGCATGCCAGTTGGATGTGTTTATCAACATTACCTGAAGACAGGATATTATTTCTCCTTGACATTGAATATATCCACGCTACTTGAAATGTTTATTCCACACCCTTTCCATAAATTATTGCAAACCATAAGAAGTCAGAAATCCCAGAATTTTAAGCACTGTGAAGATCAAAAAGGTTAAAGAGATGCAAAGAGTTGCATATCTGTTGACGGCCAGGAACGCAGGTTGTAATCACCAAAGTAAATATCTCTGAACAGCGTTCAGGACACCAATTTAGCAATGACATTTTAAGCTTCTACAGTTTATGCTGCATTATGAAATTGATTTCCACTATGCATGTTACTTCCCGAGATTGCATGAGCAGTAATGGTGGGTACAAGTTTCCTAGTGTAACCATTCTTCTCCAAACGGTTTTCCTCTAGAAGCTGATATAATTTGTGACAAATGGCCAGCTTCAAATTGAGTAACTTTCCAGTGTGTTTATTTCAATATTTGACTTCTAAGGAAAGAGCCTCATCTCACAGACAAATAATGGTACCTTTTTGTTTTTTAATTAATCCATTCTCTATTTCAGGTTAAACAAGATGGGCACCTACAGCTGCACGAGTGAAAGAGCAGTGCAATTACAACTTGGCACTCTTAGCTCTGCTTTAGAGAGTAAGATGTTAACACAGGGGTTTGGAGGCTGAAATGGACTGAGAAAGAAGTCGAGTTCAGTCAATGCAAAACTGATTCTTACTCATTTCTTCCATAAAAGGCTTTGTGTTTTAACTAGATAGTTCTCTAAACTCTAGGGTGGAAAGATTCAGATGTTTGACTGTTTTTAGAGGTCTTCAAATGCAAAACAACCTAACTGGGTATTTAGTTCTCAGGAACACATGCGATTTTCCAGTTGGCATGCTTCATGGTCTCTGATACTGTTTACGCAGCAGTCACTCCTAAATTTGCTAGCTGTGAAATCCGCACCTGATTTAAGAAGAGGTGGCAATATTTCTGCAGTCCTGCAAACAAATGTGGCATGTATTGTTAGCATCTGAATATGTGCTGATTTAAACAGGTACAAAGACAAAACTTATTTCTTACCTTTCCCAGCTTTTCCTAGAATATCGCCTGGCAAATTTTTGGTTTTACTTCTCCTGTCATTTTTGAGTAATACGCAAGGATGAAAGAGATTACCTGGTGTGCTGAATCTGGATTTAGCCTCCCCCTACCAGCATCCTAAAATTCTAGTGACCACTATATTTATCAAACTCCTCTGCATTTCACATGCACATTAGCATGTTGTGTATTGTTGACAAGCAGTTGTTAGAATCAGAATTATTGGTACATTCTTCATTAAAATGTGACCTGATTATTCCTATGGTTGCTATGGCAAGTAGGCTAAATAAAAAAATCTAAGTGATGCTACATGAGTATTCCTTGTTGTTTTTAATGTAGGTGAGTGATTGCATCCTTACATCAATAAAAACTCTGCTACTTTATTAGTATGATTTATTTCTTCTTAGGAATGCAGCCCTAGGGATACATTTTAGGCTACTCATGCTCTGATCAGAAAAAATTCAATAGATCCAGTCACTAATGACAAACACATTCATGCTATGTGACTGATCTCGTGATACTGAATCTGCTTGGGTTCTGATGATGGAAGAGTTTTAAATAGACAATGTCAAATTGCCATGGAATTATCTTTGTTCACACATAAATATTGCAATATTCTGAAGAACTTTCCTTTGTCAAACATTGGTTTTCTAACTGAAAAAAGCCGCTACTTGCTCAGTAGCACAAAAATAGGTAAAAAAAACCCACTCTATTTTCAATATGACTCCAATATTCCACTATCTCTCCCTATAAATTATTTTAACAGAACCGATTATCATGGCAAGCATCTTACACTAAAATTATGGTAAAAATTAATGGCAATCACAATCTTTAAAAAAACAGACCACATAGACCTTAGAAGATTTATGACATTTGTGTGTTATCATGCTATCCCATTGTGCTTCTGACAGGTGGGATAATTCAACAGTCCACTTCTGTGTAAGCGACTTAAATAGAGATGAAGCCATACAGATATCATAGAATCCGACTCCAATCTTTAACCAGTGAGAAATTAAACAGCAGCTTCTTTGAAGAGTTGAGAGATATGCATACATATAGATATATAGATATAGATATAGATGATATAGA
>NW_010204889.1:0-1209 GCF_000695765.1 Mesitornis unicolor | reverse complement strand
GCTTTCCAGGGCCCTTCCAGCTCCTGATGTTCTGTGATTCAGTGATTCTGTGACCATATATCTGTTTTTGTGAGAGAGCGTCTGTGTTTACATGAGACACTATTACAAGTATTTTTAACACTTTTAATGGAGAAAAAAATGGGAGGAGCTGTTTTGATAACAGTATTAAAAGGCTTAGGGGGTATTTCTGCTTTAGAGCTTTGATGTTTTTTCTCTAAAGACAAATGTGCTGCACAGTGGCAGGAGAGAGAGCCCAATGCAGAACTGTGTATATGGGGGAAAAGGGAACTGTACAAGGGTTTCCCCCCCTGCTGTTGTGGAGAAGAAATGCCACGCAGTCCTTCCTGATGGCTAAAACACTCCGCCAGGCACAGCTCTGTGGAGACTCCTCTTCCAAAACTCCTCTCAGGGGAGTGCCAGTCCATCCCTCCCTGTCCTTCCTGCCACCTGTGCTGCTGTTGCAGTGGCCCCAGTGAAGTTTGCGTAATAATGAAAGGAATCGGGAGACTTGAGGGTAAATGTGAGGCAGAGAGGAAGAGTCGGCTCCATTGTCACGCTGTGGTGCGAACCCCTGTGTCAGTGCACTGCAGGGGTCAGCAAAGATCCATCTGTAGGATCCGATCAACCTAGCAGACCTGGGTGTCCAAACAGTGCTGCCAGCCTCTGTTGCAGAGGTCCCTACGTAAACCAGTGGTTGTGGATGAAGAGGGAAGAGCCTTTCCTCTGTTAGCTGGCAGTAATCCCAGAATCTCAGGATGCCAGGAGTTGGAAGGGACCTGGAGAGCTGATCCAGTCCGTCCCCTGCCAGAGCAGGATCACCAGAGCAGTCCCACAGGAACACGGCCAGGGCTTTGGGTGTCTCCACACAAGGAGACTCCACAACCTCTCTGGGCAGCCTGGGCCATGCTCCAGAACCCTCACACTCACAAACTTTGGCCTCATCTTCAGCTTGAACCTCCTGTGCTCCAGCTTGGGACCATTGCCCCTTGTCCTGGCATTGGACATCACTGACATTGGCTATTACTGACTAGTGAATGGGGGTGAGACAGGAGGAAGGCACAGGCAATGGTGTGGCAGTGGAGGGATGTTGCCAGAGGGGTCCATGACACTGTGGCTGCTCTCCTTTTCCATGCACACCCTGAAGAACAGCAGCTGGGAAGCTAATGGAGCCTGTGGGCAGTTCACAGAATCACAGAATCGCTGGGTTGG
>NW_010204888.1:0-2535 GCF_000695765.1 Mesitornis unicolor | reverse complement strand
ACCAAGTTTGCTCCCAGTTACTACAAGACGTATTCCTTACCTCTAAATACTTCCCAGCACGGAAACCAACTTTGCTCCCAGTTACTACAAGACGTGTTCTTTAACTCTAAGCATTCTCCAGCACAGAAACAAGTCTGCTTCCAGTTACTACAAGACGTATTTCTTACCTCCAAGTATTTCCCAGCACAGAAACCAACTTTGCTCCCAGTTACTACAAGACGTGTTCCTCACCTCCAAGTCTTTCCCAACACAGAAACAAGTTTGTTTCCAGTTACTACAACTTGTGTTCTTTAGCTCTAAGCATTCTCCAGCACAGAAACCACTTTGTTCCCAGTTACAAGAAGACGTGTTCCTTACCTCCAATTATTTCCCAGCACAGAAACCAACTTTGCTCCCAGTTACTACAAGACACGCTCCTTATCTCTAAGCATTCTCCAGCACAGAAACCAACTTCACTGATGTATGAACTGGACATTTTAGGACAGCACTGTGCAGAGTTGCAGCCCTTCATGCCACTGTTGAATGGAGATTCAGGGAGGGAGAACAGGACTGCGTTTTTCCACCCAAACTCATGTTAATTCACACCTTCTGCAGGGTAGAAGCAGAGGCTGAGGTCTGTGGGACATGAAACAGCTCGATTTTGGGGTCTGACAGACACTACTCACCTCGTCTATGTTTCTGAGCCACTTGCTGATGTTTTCAAAGCTCTTGGCATTGGTGATGTCGTATACTAGCATGATCCCCATGGCACCTCGGTAATAGGAGGTGGTGATGGTGTGAAATCGCTCCTGCCCCGCCGTGTCCCTGTGGAAAACAAGACAAGAGCACACATCAGAGGCAAGCTCCAGAGAAACCAGCACGGTTTATCCATCAGACCAGGGTGCACGGCCCAGACGGGATCTGGACGTGCAATTAATCCAATGTTCTTGAGGAGCTGCAGGACAGCGCTGTGCATCAGGAGGCCCAGCTCCCTCCCAGATGCGGCTGAACGCTCAGAGAGCAAACAGGGCACAATTTTCAGTAATCCAGGCTCATGAGGGTACAGAAAAGTAGGGTTTGAAGTTTCTCCGTTGGATTTTACTTTAAAGGGGGTTAATTTTTTAATGAACCCATTTCAGAGTCAACTATGAGAGATAAAAGACACCAGACTGCTTAAGTGGGCTTACCCGGTGGCAGGAGATGAAGCTATCTCATCTGGTGTTTCACCACAATAAATAAACCCAGGACCAAGTCACGGTAGAAATGTGTGAATTTTACACTTTGTAATTTCATTGACCACTTTGAAACTTGCACCCAACAGCAGAAACTCTTATTGCCAGGTGTCCTCTCTCAGGGAAGTGTCTCAAGGGCTTCTGAGCAGCACACAGGGTGAAAAGAGGAGCAAGAAATGCTCCATCACCACTTCTTGGACAGGACTGGGAGCTCCAGCAGCATCTGAACAGCCCCAAAAACGTCACTGTCCCCAGACACTCCTGTTACTGGCAGGCTCTTCCCCAAAATAAGCCACTTCACGCCCTCACTGACAAGTTTTAAGTCACGCACCACAGCCACCTGACGAGACACGGCACAAACCCAGCTGATTTGGCACCAAAGTTCCTATAGGAAGTCCCCAAAACGTTGTGGGTTGGGTATCAGCACTGCTGTCAAAGCCAGGAGAGGCCCAGATTGTGACCTGACCCAACCCACTCAGCACCACCACCACGCCAGAGAAGATCTCCCTTCATTTTCTGCAACACATATTTAACACAGAGAGGAATTTTGCTTTCAGATCAGCTTTACGAAGCTTTAAACTCGACCTTACAAATGTATATCCCTGAAATTTTAGGTCCAAGCGTGTGGAAAATGAAAGCAGGAGATGCGCTGGAACAGGAAGCTGTTGGTTTCTATAAGCAACGGCGCCGAAAATCGATCGTGTGAGATCAGTGACCGCTTGTTTCCCCATTTCGTTCTGAGACCTTTGATGGAATGAATGAGATTTGGGCAAACAAAACCCCGTGCTGTTGAGAATGAGGAGTTACAACTGCGTATTTGTCTTTTAGGGATATAAACCGAACAGGTTATACATTTACAGGTGGGTTTTTTTTAGTGATGATATTCACATTAGACATGGAGCTGCAAGAGCGAGCTGTGGGGACACCTCATAGCGACCTTGCAGGACCTGGAGGGGAGCTGAACCAGTTCAAGTCAAATGGGGAGGCGATGAAAACCCTCGACAGCCAAAGCTGAAAACTAGGAGTCCGTTTCCCTTCTTTCTACAATTATTTCTGCACACAGAAGCACAGCTCTTGCCCCTTCTCCGACTTCTCCCAAGCCGCCCCGAGCTTTCGAGCCCTTTCTCGCTGGCCAAAGATCCAAAATTCGCAGCCTCACCCCTTGGACTCCCTCCAATTTGCCCACGTTTAAAGCACTGCTCCAGCTGAAGTCTCACCAGCCACATTTAGGAGTAATTTCTAGACTTCTACGAGTGTTGTACCCACTTGACAGCATCAACACCTAAGCCATACAGGAGGCCTGTAACGAGTGGAGTGCCCCAAG
>NW_010204887.1:0-31224 GCF_000695765.1 Mesitornis unicolor | reverse complement strand
CTGAGCCCTGGGGAACACCACTTGTGACTGAGTTATCAGAATGTAGTTGGAATGTATAGTTACTTACTGTTCTGCTGCAGCATTACCCATGTTTTTGAGATATATTTACTGTATCCTCTCAGGGACACTAAAATACAGGCCTCCCAATGATGTCGCTGCTAGAAGAATACTATATTTGAAACATTGGCATGCTGAGCTGCATACTTTGCTCTCTGTCATTAAGCCATGACTGCTGAATAAATACAGACATTTCAGTTGCAGCTGCTTCCCTTTTCTAATCTTTCGCTAAGATTAAATGCTTTTAAGCAAAGCATTCCTGTCCCTGTTGGATTAAAAGGTAACGTATCCATTTTGTTTGCTTTGCTGTGAAAGCTTTGAGGTCCTGAGGTCATAACTGGACAGTACTGTGAGGATTTCTATAATACCAGCTACCTTTCATTTCCTTAGGAAGTTTGGAAGGAGAAAGAATGGATGGATATAATAGATGTTCATTACTAAGTTGCAAAGTTTTTTACATCAATTTTGTATTACAGAACCATAGATTTGCTTGAATTATGTGGCTAAAAGTTGTCAATACTGTACCTGCCATTCAGCTGATTGAAGTCAATATAGCTTAATTGAAGTCAGTATCATGCTTTGATTTTCACTAGTTGAAGTCCTGCTTCAAATTGCAATAGAGTGTGTGTTGGGGGTGGGGGTATCTGTAATAGGATAAGTGGGTTATCACAAAAATAGCTTAGGTAGCTGTACCTTCTGTCTCTCCATTAGATCATTTGGCATACTAGAAGGAATAAGAGCTTTAAGCCAATTCCATCATAGTAATTTCTTTTATCAAAACCTTTGAGTCAGCGTGTGCAAAGAGCAATTAGGTTAGGTCCATTGCCCAAGAACAACAAAAAAACCCTGAGATAAACATAAAGAGGAATTTCTTAACCATAATGAATAAACAGGGAATATAGTGACAGAGCAACTTGGGCATTTCCACAAACCTCACAAGTTATTGTTAGGAGTCTTGAGCAAGACCTGCAGCCCCAAGTTGATCCAGCAGAAAATCACCACCTGTTGCTCAGCAGAGAGCCAAAGGACTCCTCCCACAGTGATATCAATGTTGTTTGACTGTTTTAGTCCAGGAAGTCAATTAGACTCCAGTGAGCCTTTGAATATGATCTACTCAGCAATTCACCCTTTGTGAGTTTGTCCTGCTTACTAAGGACGTTCACCCATAGAGTTTTTGAGAAGGGATCAATACAGATGTGGAGTGCTGGCTCTCCCAGCGCGGCCATGATTTTGTCGATGTGACCAACCCAGCGTACGAATAAGGGTAACCTGCAACTTTAAGGAAGATAAGAGCCGGACTCGCTAACCACAAGCAGGCGTACCATCCATACGTCAGGACGTATGGACAGCAACCAATTAGCTATATGTATTCGCTGCGTGCTTTGCTCGTGACTTGCTCGTGACCAAAACCGTGACTATAAAAGCCTTGTAACTCTGCTTAATAAAGGAGAATGACTATACTCATATTGAGATTCCATCGTTACTCCGGGAGGTCCGGATCCCACTCCAACATACAGAATAGAACCTTTATATTGTGGTCATAATTTTGCATGTAAGTTTTGTTATTGCACATGATGGATCTTTCAATTTAATTGCAGTAGGTTTTTTTCAGCTGCTTGAATACCCTGGACTAATAAACTAATAAACTAATAAAACTCACTAAAAATCCAACAGTACAAAGTGAAAAACGGTAGAGCAAGAGAATTCTAGGCTTTTTTTAAACATTTATAACTACTGCATGAGATCTTATTTGCAGTTCAGGCTTGCCCTGTTATTTTCAAGTAGGAACTGATAATGGGCATTTTCTTGTCAGCAAATAACTATCATTATTAGAACCAAATACTGGTAAACACAGGTGCTTTTGTATCCTATCCCTTGTGAATGCTGGTAGCTTAGAAGATCAGAACTCAGAAGATGGCATGGATTTATGCTGTGCTAGGCTATGCTATAGTGCAAAATAAGACAAAGAGCACACTTATAAACAACCTCATGATGACATTTGGCATCCACTCCATACAGGTGCAAATACTGAGATGCAGTACAATAAAAAGTCAGAAATCACGGAGTTTAATAGCTAAATGACACACTAGGATGCTACTTGAACTTCTGTCAACTTCAGAAGCTTAAAGTTTTTTAATAGACTCCTCTTCCATCACATCAACATTCAGATTCCATATAACACAGGCCTTTCTAATGATATTAGTGTTATCAGATCAGTAATAAGATTTGATATAGCCGATAGCAGAGGTAGATCATATTTGATCAGAAAGAATATTTAATACAGAACCTCACAAAAGGCAATAGAAATTACCTTCAGCTCTTAAACATAAACAGAATAAAATAAAGGACAGATAAAAACTCAACATTTAAATAGACTGAAGAACATTGCAAACATTTTCTGCTCAGACAAGAAACAGGCATGAGAACAAATTACTTTAAGGCTGTATCTAACAAGACACAAACTATTTTGTGTTGCTCAAGCAAAATAAGTGGGGCAAGGAGGGGAAGAGAGAAAGATCTCAATGCAAACTTTTATTTTTATCCAATCCCTCTTTCTGGTCACTTAACAAATTTTGTCAACAGTGTTAGTAGCTCCTTCTAACAGTGGCAATTAAGAAAAAAGAAAAACAATTTAAAAAATATTCTCACTGTCAGTCCCCTTTTCTCCATATTTGTACTTGTGTTTCGTAGACCTAATAGGTAACCTTCAGAAGTTGCTGTGAGCTTGTTACGTGCTAAGCAAGAGAGGCGAATTGTGAAAGATCTCTTTGATCTTACTGCCAGGAGTTCAGAATCATTCTGTTGAGCAAAGTATATCTATGGAATAAAAATCAGCCACTAATTTCAAGTGATGACTCTAAGCAGAAATATTGTGAATATCTTTGAAAACAGGCAAACAACATTACAAAGTGTGGCTGGAGAGCAAGCAATGGGGAGAAGCTCCTGAACACAGACTTAAAGAAAATACTCCCAGTTGTTATTTTTTGCAAACCAGAAGGGCTTCCACTTGCCTACATACACACACTACCCAAATATTTGTTCTGTAAAAGTTCAGCTGTTTTTCAAAGATAAGAAGGATATTTTTTTCTCTAAATAGATATAAATTAGTCTATTTTCAGAAGACAGCACTTATTTTTTTTCTCTTTTCACTCTCACATGCTTTGCAATTACATAAAGAAAATGCTTCTGTAAAAATAAAAGCATGGAAGAGGAAAAAAAAACATGTATTTGCCACTGACAATTTATTTCTAGCAGGCATTTACTTCACCTAAGATATATATTTAAACACTAAAATATTCTAGCAATCTTTGAATAATGAAAGAATAGTGAAATTAGAATTACTTGAAAGTCTCCATTAACCTATTTTTATTTCAAACTGACTGAACCTTACTGTTTTTCAGCTTGGTAAGTCAACACAAAGCATAATATACATTTGTTCTATTGTATAGCAATACATTCAAAAACAAGACTCTATTTCAAGTGTTTTATGCGCATACAAGGCCAAGGAAATTCCCACAGAACAGTACCAGTGTTGCTGTTTTTGATGTGCTAAAGGGAGCTGTACATTGCTAAAATTCTGGCAGTGAACTGCAGAGAGAAATTCAGTTTTCCTCCTCTTTATAGAACTCAGCCTTCTGGCTATTACTGAAACAGCTCTGACTGCATTGACTCATCCCATGACAGGTAGAGAATATAATCTTACCATTTCTGAAGTAATATTTTACTTTCTGAAAGATCATAAGCATCTCAAATCTCTGAAGTATTTTACCAAAAAGATATTGACAGAGATTCTACACAGTATCTCACACAGAACTCTCCTGAACACTATTTTGTCCTTGTGCTTTTCTCAGGGTATTTTTCAGAAAGTTAATGCAGTGTTTCTGGCAAATGTGAACCTTGTATTTTTGATCGTCCTAAGGGGAAGGTCCTTTTCCCTTGGATACAGTTATGAGTGGGTGTTGTATATGCAGAAACCTACTTCCTCAGTTTCTCTTTCTCAGACTAGAAGTATGATTTAGTACATTCTTAATTTAACTTTGGCAAAATAATTATCCACATTTAAAATAAAAGAGTTGTAATAAAAAGAAAGCCAAATCTACTTTTTCTCTCCCCTCACACTCTCCTACAACAACAGTTTAGCTGGCTCTGAAACTACTCTTTTATGTTGGATTTTCTTTTCTCTTCTCAAAGAAATGCAAATGTAGTATTTAACTTAGGATGGTAATCAACTTGCCTAACTTCACCTGTCCAAACTGTACGTATGCAGAGCAAACCCAGCACTGAGCCTCCCTTTAAGTGTAATAGTAAGAAAAATACTATATTCTGGGTTTGTACAAGTATCTCTAGCTCTCTAGGTGGTCCTATATAGAATCGCAGGTCTTCTCTCTGCCTAAATATAATGGAGAAAGTTAACCCAACTGTGAACACTCTTCCATTAAAAACTCAAATGCAATTTAGATCACCCCTCACACTGACTGTTTTCCAGCTTTCCCTTAAGGTTTCTTTCTGACATTTTTCTTTGCAGGTTTCTCCTTGTACCTTTGGAGCCTTTTGGAGCCTTGTACTTTTGGAGCCCTTTTCCCGCTTTCAGCAATAACTTCAGGTGCCTACCTAGACTGTCTCTCTGTACACAATGCAATTGCTATGGTTTCTGACCTATCCAAACATTATTATTTGCAGCAGACTGCATTGACTTACACAAATGGACTCTCATGACAAGGATCTTAACAACCCACCAGCAGAAATGGTCTCAGTATTTACCCTCACTTAAATTATGGTAATACACAAAACCAGGAAAATTACATAGGAACCACTCTGGGCAAGGATATTCCAATTTACTGTGTCACGTCTCTAAAACTTGATTTGAGCCTGGTGACATGTTCTGCTTCTTCTACAGTCTTCCCACTTACTTAAAAACTAAAGAAACATACTGAATATAACATACTTTCAGAGCACTAGGACTATCACATGATGCAAAGAGTCCCTGCTATGTCTATGGAAGAACATCCTATGATCTTATTCAGTTTGCTAATAGGAAGCATGCTGTAAAATTGCCACAAAGCAATCTTCATTTCCAATCTCATCTTATTTTCTGAAATCTACATCTCATCAGATCTTCATATCACAGTTTATATAGCTTTTCTTTTTCAACATAAACAAGTGAACTTTGGCCCCAGGAATGACAAGGAAAGGTTGACAAGCAAAAACTGGCAAAGATAAACAACGAAAACCATTATTTCACTTTTAAGATCAGTTTGAAAATGAGTTTAGCTTGTTATTAATAGTCATGCCTAGTTAATTTCCTTCAATTAGCAACTGTAGAAATTTTAGTTTGAATTTTTAAAAAATCGTATTACACAGTAATTCAACAGTGGTTATTGCCACTTAGGTCTTTCAGACATGCAATTATGCAAAACCACCAAGCACAGTTCTGACTATATTTTCTTTACTTGGTTGAAATCACTGTTAGAAGAGTGAATTTACATATTGGCCTCTGCTGCTTTTGCTATGATTTGTATTTTTTAAATAAAATGTGTATAAGGTAACATGTACAACATTTTCACTACTTTTCAAGCAGTTGGCATTTCAATTTTTTTTTCTTACTGTTTAGTAAGGATGTAAATGAAGGACTAAGAATGAGCAAGGAATCAAGAATACAGATTAGAATATTTGCCAGTACTGGTCTAATTTCCAAAATACACGATTTCTGAAATAAGTTTTCTATTTAGACTTGAGATATCTAACCAACTTTTAGATACCTATTCCAGGATAAGATGAATCACCCATTGAAAGTGTCTATTTCCCTTTGCTAACTGTAAGAGGAGACTAGGTGATGTAGTGGGATGTAGGCTTCTACATTCAGTCTGGTGACTAAATTCAGTGTCTTGAACCTGAAAATTAGAACTGCTATTCTTAGAGGTGTTCACCAAAATGGAGCGAGGTATGATCATTTCTAATCTTTCTGTTGTCAACACTGCAAAGACATCAACTACTTTGTATAATACAGTGATCATCTTAAAATAGGTAAGAAAGAAAAAAAAAAGATGGACAAATTATAAAATCAGCTATGAAAGTAGGAAATAATACTTTACATATGGAATTTGTGAATCTGCTTAAGAAAAACTGAATTTATTGGCTACTTGCTGATGACATGAAGGAGCTGATGTCATTAATTTCTATCAGTGATAAGGGTATTTTATGCTGCCAGTATTGTGTCAAGTGGTACTACCTGTAAACAGAATTCATTTTCCAAAGTCAAAATGAAAATGAAGTTTCATTTTATACATTAAATATATGTGTGAGTATGTGTGCGTGTACGTGCACACATGGGTACACATCTGACTTAGTGAGAGTATGTGTAGGTATGTTCATCAGCTCTCTTTCATATCCCATTAAGCTGCTTGCATACAATTCCTTTCATTGATGCTTGCAACATTCCCTTCATTGTCTGGGTTATGCTACTGTTAAATTAATTTATTCTTTAGCTTAAAAGGTCTTATTTCTGACATGTTGATGGATGAATGTGAATGACAGTTCAGGGCAAAGAATTCCTTTCAGTCTTTTTTACTGTGCAAACAAAGAAGGAAAACTAATTAAAAGTTGTCTTTGATTCAGACTCCATTATCTCTTTCTTTTAGACTGGTTGGTTTTGTACTGTGGAAACAGCCCTCACCACATGGACAGATGAAAAAATAAAATAACAACAGAAATAACCTTTGCCCAATTTTCTTGATCTACAGAAGACATTCATATTTCATTGACAACACAGTCCCAATTACAATTATTCTTCAGAATAGTCTCTTCCTTATTTCTTATTTTATTAGTCCAGGATAGCATAAATTTTCACTGAAAATGCTGAGAAATATAGATAACTGCTGATCTGGCCAGAATTTCGAAATAAACTCAATTTAGAAACAAAATTAGCTTAAACGTCTCTGGATCTGGCACTGTTGAAAGTAGCATTGCTGAAGCTTTCAATTTATTCCACCAAGAATTTTCAGAACCATAGAATCATTAAGGTTGGAAAAGACCTCTAAGATGAAGTCCAACTGTCAACCCAACACAACCATGCTCACTAAATCATGTCCTGAAAGTAATATATATTCCTGAGAATAATATATATTAATGTACTTTTGATAGGTCTTTAATGCATGTTTGATTTGTTCCTCCTAGAAGAAATTTACATTTAAATTCCAAAGCTGCACATGTGTTTGAAGAGTTCTTAGGTTGACTTAATCATGGCAAATCAACACACATGGGATTTAAAAGAAGCTAACAGCCTGTTTAGAGAAGTAACCACTTAGTAGTGTAAAGGTGGATAAAGTAAACTTTTAAAACTTCCAAATAGATATTTAGACCCAGGAGACCTGATCATGGTGTCTAACCAATGTAACCTATTACATTCAGCACCACGGCTGAGAGAGGAAGAAAAGTGAAAGAGCTTGTTTGAAAGCTGTCTTTATATGCTCCTGGTGTATTCACAAGCCTACTTTGACCCCTCTTTGCATTAAAGCAGTTGCTGGAGAGGAAGTAGCAGCAAGGATTCCAGCTGCAATGGGTGTATAAGCCAACAGCTCTCCTCCATGGAGAACAGGTACTTTTTCCTATTTCCACAAAGTTTGAACTAGCAGAGACAGCAGCACTCATTGGAACTCTCTGCCGTGATGGAGTTCTTTGGCATCCAGCTATTAGAAGAAGAGGGTGAAAGCATAACTATGGAGTGGAAGGAGATGCTTAACCGTAACAGCCACTGGTAACAATCACCATTTGCAAAACACCCAACCAAGAAGTGGCCCTCAGGAAATGTAGTAAACATTATAAGGCAATGGGCCTGGTTTTTTTAAATTTGATTTGGGACTCCTTTTCATGATGACATAAAAGGATTAGTCCACCTTCTCTGTCAACAAGGGAACCTCAAGTCCCTTTACTTTATCCTGTCTTTCCTCACTTTCATGCAGCTTCCTTTGATGATGCTGACCAATGGTCTCATGGTAGTTCAGACATTTGTGCACAAGAGACAGCAAAATGTTAATAGGGAAAAGTGGCAGGATTCTAATAGTCTATTTTTGTTTCTGCAATCTTTTTATTCCTGGAAAAGCTACAAATCCTATTAAAATAACTTGGCCGGCCTTCACCCCCTATACTAATCTGACTGGCTAGCAGGTGACTTTGAGGTAGCTTCAAAATACATCTCCCAAACTGTACTAGTAACACTAATTAACACACCAAGAAATATAAATACGTCTACAATGCAAGTAATCGTTACAAAGCAACCACACCCTTTGTTGGCCAGCATGAATAATGACTTGTAGTATCTGTACAAGTTTCTACTCTCCAGCACTGAAAAAGAGGGAATGTATTTTTAACCCTTTTTCAAGCAGGAACAGCTAAATTATTAATGGGAAAAAAAAATCTTAAATTTGTCAGAATGTGAAAATGTGTGTGAGATGTAATGTCTATTAGCTTCTGTTTAGCATCTTCCTCACACTAGGGAGCTGTATAATAAGAAACAGCTAAGGAGAAATCAATATTATCTTTCATGTATGTTCTGTATTCACAGGGATGAGTCCTGATTAATTGATTTGTTAGCAACATGATATAAAAACAATTTAAACTGAAGAAAAAACAGCCTAATAAGGGCTGAAGTCTATATGAAAAAATAATGGGAGGTTAACACTAAAACTAGAAAGAAAGCCCTAACAGTTCCTCTGACCTTGCTTTATTGAAGTTTTGCGTGCACGGACAAGGACAACAGAAAGAGAATGGCTTCTCTCCTGAAGTTGAACCCATAATGTAAATTAATCAATTAAAACACATTGGTCATTGCAGATTATAAGAAGGACTATTTGGCTGAAATAGTATCAGAGTGCAATTTATTTTTCTCCAGTTTACAAACTAAAAGGCTTTATTCTTATTTCTTTGTGCTTATAAGAGTGTTGCAGAGCTGATTGTATAGGCTTTCACACAGCGGTATTGGTACAATGCAAGAGTACTCAGTAGCTGCAAGTCAATCCAACATCTGATACCTTCAGAATATAGTCCCTCTAGAAAAGAAATGCTTTTAATAAATATTAAAGCACATACCAAATGCTCCTTTCCTACCCCACATCAAAGTCCATACACTGTACTATATACCTCTATGCTTATTATCTTAGCAAATGTTAAACAGAGAACATACACTTGAAGGAAGCAGAGGGAGACCTGGAGCATTCACAGAGACATAGACGAATGAAGTTTGAAAATGGTGTGAGACATAAACTAGATTGTACATAAACTCAGGTCACTGCAAACCTCCATGTAAAAAGCTAGTTACATGTTCATCATAGGCTATCTTTCAATGCACATTTTCTCTCCAAACAGTGCTGTGCATCTCTTATCTGCACCATAGGTCTCTGCTGTCTATCCTGGCTGCGTCTAGCACACAGACTGCCTTTTGAGACCGATGAAGGGGCATAGAATGGGCAGGAAATGAGTAACAAAGATGTCTAGGGGAGGTAGGAGTCTATCAGTCTTTCAAGCTGTATAAAATTCACTGAAAGGCAAAGATAGGTCTGGGGTTTTACTTGCTGTCGTTGCTTTTTAAAGGAATGCTGAATTAATTGTACTTAGAGCCAGATCATGTAAGCTCTGTACACTGTCCAGAAAAGAGCAGTGACTACTGTCATCCAGCACAGAGTCAGTGTATAGATGCATTGAGGTGTAAAAATTGCAAAAGGAGTGAGAGTCTCAAGCCTAATGCATAGCTGTGCACTCAGTCTCAAGTGCTCTTTGCAGAAAAGAATCAAGACAAAACACTTAGGCTTAACACCAGAGTACTTGCTTTTGTCTTTTGCCTATTAGTAGTGGTGAAACAGCAGAACCAAGCTGGCTATAATGCAAAGTTCTTTCATTCATGCAGAATTACCCCCCAACCTCTGCCTTATGAGTTTTAATTTGTGTGCTCTCTACGATAAAGTATATATTCCTAATATATGACAGAAATATCAAAGAAACCAAGCCTCTCATCAGGGTTCATCCCTTATAATCAGTGAGCCCATCCTAGTATTTCATACATTTCCTTGCTCATAGCTGCTATAAAACAGCAAACTCTGAAGGACACCAAAATTAGATCATAATCTGAAATCACTACCATAATACAGAGCAGACATTTTGCTTTAAAAAGTATCTGTTTATGAAATTCACTTTGCCTCAAAGTTTTATGGTTAGATAAACACTTTTTTCTTCATCTTAGTACATTCCAGTGAAACATCAAAGTCAACCTCTGTAACTCACCACTCTAATCAAAACGCTAACATGATTGACCTAGAAAGCATGCAATCACTCACCATCAACACAAAACCACCTCTGTCAGACCCCATTGGCTTACAAGGTACAAAAGAGGCCACTTCCTCATGCCACAGTATGAAACATTAAGAAAAAAATCAGGAAATATTTCCAGCTTCAAAACCTTTGTTGATCAATTGCATAAAAAGTGCATCATTGTATAGAGGCAAGAGACAGCTTTTCTTGTTCACTGATGACCTCCTTGGCCGATGTATACCCATGAGACTTTATGAAGGATACAAGAGGTTGTATCTCCCATAAGTGTGAACTTTCTATCTTACATGGAGAGTGTGGAGTCATTAGTCTTAATGATTCATTCAACTCACCTGAGGATACATCTGGTCATGACTGCTAAGCAAACCTTGGGAGGTCAATTCCCAACTTCGGCAGTGTAATTTATTTACATATAGATGATGAAAAATCAACTCAAAAATTTAATACAGAACAATAAATCATATAACCAGATACAGCTATCTGCTACAAATAAAAGCACCCCAAGAAAAATCAGTGTCTTATTTTTTAAACAGAAATTATTCAAAAAGCATAGGATCAAAACCATTTAAACTAAAATAAATTCTGACTAATACCAAGAGTTACACTCTATTTTGAGAGCCAGTCAGCAGAGATTGAGAGGATTACAGATATTTGTTCTGGTCTCAAAATTAAGGCTTAGGTTTAGAAACCTGAAGATCTGAGTTCTGTTTCTGTCTGGCCTTAGACAAACATGCTGGCAGGTTTACACACTGACTACATTGCAAATGTCTTTGCAGTTTAGTGGGAAAAAAATAGTGGCTTTAGTTTCCCATGCATTTTACAGTCTTTGGAAGACTAAGCCAACTCATCTGAGTGGGATGCTGAGTGCAAAAGGTATCAAGTGCTCCTTACATATCACCACAATTTTTTCAACCATGGAGAGGTTGCTCCAGTGAATTATTGTTTTTACTGTGAAAAATTATGAAATCTCTCCCAGTTCAATTTGTACTCATTTCCCTTTGTCTTCTTCATGTGGCTTTTTAAAAAGTGTTCTGTCCCTTCATACATCCATGCTGATATTTAGGACCATACACTTTAGGCTCTGAAAAGTTGGATATTTATGTTTATGCTCAGATGAAACTTGAACTTTGAGCAAAGCATGGCCCCAAATCTTACCCAAACAGCAGCAGTTCAAATCATTAAAATCCACATGTCATTAATTACAACATACCGAAAGGAAGAAGAAATCCACCAAAGCCATGTAAAATTTTCAACTTAAAGAACTGACTTCTTTTACAGCAGCCTTACATATATATAAAACATAATTTCTTTCCAAACTATCAACAAGATCTTTAGGGATTTAGCGAACAAAGCACATGTGCATTTTGTTTTACCCTTTTACCAACCTTCCCCCTCTAAACACATAACCAGGTTTAAAGGATGATTAAATAGGTAATGGAACGAGGCATAACATGACATCTTACTGAAAGACATGAGGGCAAACACAAGTATTTCAACCTTTCTTCTAGCTTTTGATAGATTAAATGAGCATCATTATGTGGATTCGTCCTCATGTTACTTTAAATATCCTGTACATCTCCCAGAATGCTTTTGTGCAAAATCCTTCCCTGCATATATAGAAATTAATCATATCACATTGCAGCTGGCTATGCATTCTTCCATGAGCACACTATGCTTTAAATTGCAAAATCCATTTATATTTTCTTTTTCATTTGTCACCTCACCACTGGAAGAAAGGTTTCCTGGAGCTTGTTCCACTGCATGTCTGACAATATCAAATCTGCCTTCAGTACATTAGTATAAAAATTGAGGATAAATGATTCCATTTACATGAGATCAATGAACAAGTACAGGAGACAGAAAACCAGAAGGATTCATTGTATCTTCTGCTGCAAGCCTCTCAGAGGCCTCTTGATGAGACTACAGATAAACAAAATAAGCAGTTAAGGAGGAATTAACTCAATTTTTTTGTGCTCAGATATTTTTCAGTTAACTTCCTGAATATTTGGGTAAATAAACGTTATATGAGTATGTCCTTTTTGTTATCTGTCTTCTCACAATACAGCAACAGTGCATAGTGTTAGTTTCTCTTTGTCCTACTGTAAGTCAGTCACTTTGACATGAGGCACTGATGGATTTTATCTCTGAGGTATTCTCCTCTCTAACTCTGAATTACTTAATTTCAATCAATGTATACATTCACAACATACTACCGAAATAAAACATTAAAAGGGGTCAGTACAAACACAGCATAATGTTTTATGTCATGTATGTATGTTTGACAGAAAGAGGAAAAAGAAGAAAACACTTGCAAAACCTGTATAAAGCAGAAAGTCTGATTATCCTATTCAGGGTTAAAACACTCTTCAGGAGAATCTGTAAATATTTAGCATTTCTACAAGAAAATGGATTAACGGAATAGAGCTTTTTGATCAATACATGCAGTATCATGTATTATTTCCAATGGGCATGAAGAGCAAAATGCTATTTATTGACTTAAGTATGCTACACAGCATTAAAGATTATTATAATGGGACATGAAATTCTGTCTTGATAAGAAGTAAGCCACTAACCTGACCTTAGCCTAATCAACCATTTCTTGTACTGCAGCGGCACTTGACAGTTCACACTCTCTTTTTTCTGGAAGCTATCTGATCCATAGACAAATTCAGTCTCTGAAATCAAAAGGTTAAATTATTAAAAAGCTTAAGATAAAGTTAAATAAACAGAACAAATGGAAGTATGAGCAATGAGAAGGAAAAATCCCAAAAGTAATTGGGTTCATAGAATAATGAGGTGTTCAATTTGTAGTTCTGAATAAGAGTTCTGGTAACTTTTATCCCAGTTTCTGTTTGTACAGTGTCATGGAAGCCCAAAAGGGACAACAAATGGGAACCCAGCAGCCAGACAGAAGTTAGCCCTTGTGTTGACAAACCAGGAATCATCCAATCAGATCAATGCCCAGTGTGCCTCAGACAATGCTCTATACCAGATACATAAAAAGAAAGTTGAAGAAAGCAAATTGTAGACATCTGTGAGTTAAAAGGCCTGTAAGAAAACAGGCCTTTTATTTGCCAATTATTTGCCTTGTCATTCTGAGTCTCTTAAGATATATTACAGGATTGTTACTCATTAATCTTATTGGAATACATATGAAATCACCCAGCAGTACTTGGGAAAAATCATCATATGAACCTGATTCTGCTCTTTTAAAATTCATATTCTTCGAGTAGCCTTGAAACAAAATATATCGTCCCTATCTTTCATACAAAACCCTGCACAGTTAACTACAAGGGAAAAGACTAAACAAGGAATTTCTTATCAAAGTGATTTCCAGTGCTAAAACCTTTCAAAGTTAAATTGTTGAGGTCAACCTGCTCCTGAAAGTCAGCTCCCACTCTCTACCCTTTCTGTTGTAACATGTAACATTTGCTATATTTACATAAAAGTTTGGACTAGGTAATACAGATTGTAAAAAAAACCCAAACCAACTAAACACATAATAATACAGATGTATTACCAGTAAAGCCTAGCAACTTGAACTTGTACAGGAGCAACACAGACAACAGATTTAGAGTCCACACAAATTTTTTTCTCAGTGTTGAACATGGATGAAATCATCCCATGACAGTATGCACCTGAAAATTGTTCACCCACCACAGAAGAGACAGGGCAGGGACTTTCAGCACAGACAAGCCCAGCTCTCTCCAGACCCACAGTCTCCCAGGGCAGGGCTCATTTCCCATAGCTCATGGTCAACACTGTCAGACAGCGGTGAATTCAACCTATACTGCTTTTTTGGGTCTAGATAATCTGAATAAAATTAAATAGCTTTTTCTCAGAAGGGACCTCTTTCAATTTTTCCTTCACAGCTGCACTTTCTGTTACTCAATTGAAATTGAAGCCAAAAAGAAGGAAGCCAAAAAGACTGAACACACCTGACCCAACCTTTTTAAAGGGCTTATATATGGCCTTCAATTACTTCCTTGGTGACTGATGCTACTAGCACCAGATAGGTGACTATCCTACTAGCAAAGAGGAGTTTCCCATGTAAGCTCTGAATAAACCTTTTGAGAAAGTATTTTTCCACAGTCATTTCTAAAAAAGAAAAAGTTTAGTCAAGTAACACTCTATATTTCACTTTTACTTTCATACATCATACACTGCTCATGAGTTTTTAAGCAATACAAGTCAAAAACTAAATGTGGAAGTCCAAGGGAACCAGGTAGACAAAAACCATATACAACCTTACATAAAATGTCATGTATTGCTCAAGAAAGAACGATGAAGATAATTTCTTAAATTACCATTTTTTCTTTTCATACATGGACCTCCTTTTCCTCTCAAAGCATTCTGAATTTTCTTAGGGGAAGACACTCTTCTTATGATTCATCAAGAGTTATGGTAACACTTCATGAGTGGTTTTAGCAATTGGATGCTCCTTTACTACTATTTTAATGAGGAATCTCACATAATCCTAAACACCAATGAGAGATTTTAAAGACAAAATTTCAGCAGAGCCACAGAAACTAGAATGCTGACACATCTCAGCTGCATACAGATCTTCCCAATGCAGACAGATCTCACATTTGAAATGTCATGCACAGCTACTCCAGAGACCTTGACTGTGAACTCCAAATAACTGCTGGTATTATGAAAGCTCTCATCTTCCCCCTGACAACTTTCAGGACTTGGTTTCAAGGAAATACAAAATTCATCCCTTGGAAGTACTGGATAAGATGATAGCCGTAACTTTATATAGAAAAAACACCCCAACATCAATTTTCACAAATCAAGCAGCAGAATTCAAACTATAAGGAAACAAATACTAAGAATGCCTCATCTCTGCAGGCTGTCTAAAGATTTCCAGGCTATTTTGCATTCAATCCACTGTTTGGGACCTCTCTAATCAGGTTAAAGCATCCATTTTGCTGACAGTGGAACATAGGGTGACCGGTTTGGGAAATCAGGTTTGTATTATGATTCCACTGCATATTACAATAATTATATCATGTTTATGTTGTCAGTTCAGCATATTACTGCATCACTGCTTTAAATCAAAATCCTACATAATATCAAATATCTTCAAACAAGAAAACTGATATTAAAACTTGAAGCCCTCCTGCCTTCTCAAGCATGCTGGAGAAACAAAACACTGTAGGTCAGAACAAGCAGCCACCAAGTCTCCTTGGCACTACTCTGCTGACAAGCTCTGACCTCTTCCTCATGGCTGACCTCTGCCTGCCTATAGTACCACAGAGACCTGGAGCAAGGAGGATCCACACAAGAAGAGGCGAGTGGCTGCTGTCCTTTGGGTGCCATGTCAAAGAGGCACTTGGGAAGCTTGGCAGTGAAAGGCAGTGGCTTAAGAGGGACATCTGGGACATCATCTTTGATGAGTCATTGGCCCAACAAAGGACCCAACGTTGCCTGTCCCATGTTTACATGGTATTTGTAACTGAAATTCATACTTATTTCATGTCTTTTACAAGATCTAGAGGACCTTAGGACATGAGCTTGGGGTGCATGCCAAAATTCAGGCTAATTTTTGGGAATAGTAGTCTGAGAGCTACACTTTTAAATTTTTAATTTTTTATGTAAAGGACTTTATGAAACATGAAAAAAGGGACTTCTCTTCAATAGCTATGCATCTTTTAATATGAAATTATATTTGCAATCACACAGAATTAAGTTTCCATCTTATTTCTCATCCTTTTGTTCAGAGGTCTTGGTTGTATTAAGTACTGTAACTTCAGTGGTCTCTTGCATACATTTACCACTGGTTACCATTTATCCTTAAGTAAGATACATGTGATTAAATCAGTAGCTTAACTCCAATATAGAGTTGCATATAGTTATGTCTTGCATATAGACATAACTGGTGGCACTTTGAAGGCTTGGCCCTACATGGCCACAATGGGTACACATAGACAGATAACACCCAGGATTCTAGATTTATTTGATTATGATGGATATTAAAGGAAAGACATACTTTTAGTGATAAAATTCTGTCCAACTGCCATAAAAATTCTGCATGAGTTTCCACAGCAGAGAAAAACTCATCAAAAGTAGAAGCAGAGGTAAAGGCAAAAAGAGAACACTGGCTTCTGCTCAGTAAAGCATGAACTCTGGGTCTTTTACATCCATAAAGGGCAGTCATAGTCCTAAGGAAAATACAAAAGGCAGACAGAAAAGTTAAAAGTGGTATGTCTGAGTCATCATTTTCCAGGGAGCCTTAAACCTTATTAATCAGAAAAGGTTATAATTTTGTTTGTCAAGACAGATATACATAGCCCCATGAACTGCTAAGTAATTTTTTGCAGTTTCTCCTCCCCAGAGAACAGTCTTTATTACAGATCATCATACATTAAGGCCAAACAATATTTTTCAAGATTATTTAACCTCTTGAGATTTTCTTATCAAGAATCTGGAAAAATATACAGTTTACTGGAACATTCCATTATAGATTAGGATGGTAGCTAAAGATGGATGCAAATACACGCACATCACCATTGATTCGTTCTGCTATGAATTTTCTCATGGGAGACCAAAGATAATAGATGTTTATCAATAAAGATAGGCTTATGCACTGCTTAGAGATGCTTCTACTCTATGCCTCTTACATTTCTGCATGGTCATGGCTATTTTGCTTGGTATTGATCTATTACATTTTTTCTTGTTGTCTGGATTAATTCTGACCAGATGGTTTCAGGCAAAGACAATTTACATATTTTACAAATTACAGCTATGGCAGCTTCTAATTTTTAAGTTGCTTTATATTAGGTTTCCTTCATGAAAAACATAAAATCAGCATGGCATTATTGTGCTTCAGATTGAAATTTCAAACAAAACCATTGCACATCTGCAAAATATTCCATGTCCCAATTTTTTGTTTCTGGTACACAATTATCATCAGCAAGAGGCCATAAATCCCATTTGATTATTGAATCGGATTTAGGTAAATCTTCCAGACTATAGGACAGCTGGTATATGCATTTAGTCTGAACACCTGTCATGGGCAAAACAGTCTTAACTAGGGGATTTTTAACTTAATTTAATTCACTGCCAGTTAACACCAACTTCTGATTACTGATTCAGGGGGAAATTACTGGGGAGGGGGGAACCATAAACAATAGAACAGAAACTTAAGTAAACACCTTTCTTCCCTCTTCTCCAGGCTCAACTTAAGCGAAATATTTATATTCCCCTCTTCGTTTCAACTTGTTTTCACTGCAGGTTACAGTCAGTCCATCCTTCTCCATTTGGAGATGCAATGGACAGCACAGGAGGAGGAGGTCATGTGTCTAGCAGTTTCTCTCTGCTACTCCTTCGTCCTTCTTAATAGGATTCCTATGCTCCAAAGTGCATCTTCCATGGATTGTTGTCCCTGACCTGGTGTGAATTGGCCATGGGCCACAGTCCCTCAGGGGTGTCCCTTTCCTGGTATGGCTCACCATGGCCACAGTCTCTTGGAGTTGTCCCTGAACCAGCCTGTGTCCTCCATGGCAATAGTCCCACACCCTGCCAGGTGTGCCCAACACATGCATACAACAAAGTTAACAAATGCAGATTTACAACACGTGTGCAAGCCAATTCTGCACCATCAGTGCAAGCCAGGGCTCTAACTTTGAAAGAATTAACTTTTTGCATGCACCTCAGTACATGCTAACCACTACATAAAAGCTGATGTGTCAGTCTAGATCAATTTAGAGCTCTGAGTACTAACAGAGTCAATAAGTATCAAACAACTACCCTTGTTTAAAGCTTTCTATCAGATATTTTGTTAAATGACAAGTTTGCTGAAGCTGCAGAAGCAGGCAGAGCTGCTGCTTGCTTTCTGTCTGCAGAACCTCAACAGCTTCCACTGGTCCCCAGGTGACTGGGGTCCTGTGAGGGGGCTGCTCTTCACAGTGGCAGGCACTTCACACTTCCATCTGAACTAAGGCAGCCTGAGGGAGAAAATGATCAAAAACTTAATCTAATTAAGCCTGGAAAAACAGTTTGAATATTGATTTATGGCCTCTTGACCTTTTTGAAATTACATAATTGGCCCTCGGGAAGAAAAAGCTGCACACTGCTGATGTAAATAAAGATATTAATTAGCTCCTGACAGAATACATTCAATCTTCGCCTAGATATACAAATTAATTTTCATGGCAAAGATTACACAGCATAATCTCGGAACCATTAAGCTAATTTCTAAAATGTATGCTGAATTGTTACAAGCAAAGCTGAAATATTTCAAAAAATTTCAAATTGTAACCTACATTCAAGTCTTCACATCTGGAATCTCTCTCAGCTACTCTTACTAGATAAAATAAAACTTTAAAGATATTCTTTAAAGGTAATTTTATATTTATTATGTACATTAGGATAAAGGTTATTTATATTATGATTTACCATTAGCAACAAACTAACAAGGGGTATATCTGATCAATTACTGTCTTAGTGATGTCTGTGTTATATTAGATAATGCCCAAACATCATATAGTAGTGGTTAGAAAAATTTGGTCTGTGATAATAAAAGTTAGATAGGTCATCTTCCTTGCAAACAAAAAAGGTTCTTATCTGTTATTTATACTTGACAACTTCTAATCAAGTGTCAGTAGATTCACTGCCTCCAGAGCCAAGCCTCAGTAATACAACCATGTGATCTATCCTCAGTGGATGAACCATTAGTAATGCACCCTGACTCAATTACACTGAAAATTGTACAGAACATTCTGCATTCTTAAAACTATACACTTTACGAGTAATTTGTGACCTTTGGCTTCATGAGCTTCGATAGGCTTGGTGTAGAAGGGGAACGGACCAGGGAGTCTGGGTCCAGTGGGCAGCTCTCATCCTGAGGCTCAGCTGCAGGGCAGGGCAGGGGTAGCTCGCATCTGGCATAGAAAGGGGTGCCCTGTCCTGCTGTGACTCTGCAGAAAGGCTCCCAGACACATGACAGGGAGGCCACGGACAGAACTGATCCCTACACCATGGGTGCTGCTCTCAGCAACCACACTGGAACTGTGGCTTGGGCACCACGTCGCAGCTCAGTCTGGGCTTGCTGTGGGCCCCACTGAACCAGACCTCAGCCACAACTTGCAGGCAGGCAGTCCAGCCTGGCCTCAGCCCTGCCTTGTCCTGGTGCCTTGCCCGCTCAACCTGAGCCTGTGTCTTACCCTGGTTCCCCTCACAAGAGGATTATGTCCTGGTCCAGCCTCAGTTCTTCCCCATTCCCAGGGAGGTGCCAAATGGCTGGAGCTGGGACTGTCCCCAGCTGCCTGCAGCCTGCCCATGGGATGTGCCCTCACTGTGAGGCTCTGCCCTGCCACCCCTGGCAGCCCCCATGGCCCCTGGTCCACAGCAAACTTCTGGTTTCTAACTGAACATCTGTGTGAAATTAAATGAAAGGTGAGGTTACAAACTTGCAGAAGTAGAGTTCTGCAGGCTGATCATAAAGAGAGTCCCACAAGGAAGAAGGAAGATAGTGATATATGTTTCACACCAGATATCAGCTGGCTGACAGCACTGGAAAATTTGAACCAAGGAGAGAATAACTGGAAAGCTGTATGCATTAAATCATGATTAAACTCTTTGTCCTTTTCTCCATTGGTAGGATCAATTCACCTCACACATAAATCATTTGCAGCCAAGAAGAGGCTGGAAACTTCATTGAAAGCCTAGGGACAACTAAGCCTCCGGTGTGGAATGACAGCTCACAGAAATAGCTCTATTTTCTGGTTTTCTTAGTTTACAGTATAAAAGAAAAAATAACATTTATTAATCATAGCAGCTGTTGCTCCTGCTGTGGTTGCACTCAAAGTCAACATCATCTAGCATCATCACTATTAAAAATTGTGTGTCTGTTCTGGTACAGCCCAGGATTTTAGAACATCTAAAAAACAAAACGCTGTTCTAAAATTACTATGTCCTTTTAAAGTATGGTCTCATATAATCGCATTCCTTCAAGTGAATGTACTACTGCACATTCCTTCAAGTTTTAAAATTTCATTAAATAGAAATCTAAGCCATAAACTTCCTGTATAACAAGATTTCTTCCGACACTCTGCTTTAAATCAGTATTTCTTCAATACATCAAATGATAGTCACATCATATTTCCTTTTCCCTGTTCAGTCATTGAGGTATGACTCTTAGCAAAGAAAGTACCATAAAGACAAATTTATTTTAAGCTTTGCCACATCTTAAGAACAATCATTCATCTTCAGATATAACAAACTTTATTCATTTGGAAAAAATTCTCACTATACCCTACAATAGTTCACTCAAATAACATAAAAGCGTCAATACATATCTCATCACTAGAAAACAATTTAGAAATAGATTTGGACTTTGGAACCCAGACGAAAAAAGTTAAGAATGAATCACCTGAAGATCTGATTAGAATTTTAGATGGCAGGAAGAGATGCTCATAATGGCAGCATTGAGTTGTTGGCCTGTTTGCTACTGTAGTGCCATAAATGATTAAGAAAGTTTACCCTGAGAAGGCAACAAAGATATTTGAAAAAGTCACTAAAGCTTAAAGGGCCGACGATGATTGTTCTTTGTAGACAGCCGTACAGCTTTTATATGTCTGTGAGGTCTGTGGATACTAGCAAGGCTTTCCTGGATAACAATACTGAAAAGTTAGTTACAGTTCAGGGTTCAAGGAACAATAATTGAAGTCACAAAAAAAAATCAGCCTTGGTGTGGCAAGGGCTTTTGTTATAAGCAAACATTTAGCTATCAACTGTACTGATCACTCGAGGTATTTTGCTGGTTACAAAATTAAAACAAAAGGTAAGTCATGATTCAAGGCCATACATTTCCCTTAAGAGGGGACAAAAGCCCAAAACATTACTACAGACTTTATTTACTTTATTAGGAACAAGACATGTTTCCCCTTTCTTTTTGTATTTCCAGATGTTGCTACAATAATGCATATATTAACTCAGTTCTGTCTTAGTAATAACTCCTTAAGGCTTGTCCTCCTAAAGCTGTCTGGCCTTGTTCATGGAAAAGCACTGTACTGTCACCAAACAGCTAAACAAGCCTTTGAAGTTTTCTGAAACTCTTTCTTATCATAATAGCTTTCAGAATTACACTCACTTGATAAGTGAGGGTAGTACTATTGATTAGACCTCTCAGACAACTGGCAGACAAAAAGAAATCTTGGAAAGCTCCACCTGAGGGGATACCAGCATAGCCAGTGTCAATGGTAGTAGCCAGTAGCAAGCAATCTAGCTGCTGACAGCCCTACAGACTCCTGCATTTCCCCTGGGATATAACATATGCAGCTGCTCTCAGATCTAAGGGAATGTACAAATCCTGCCAAGTGAAAAAGAAATAAAGTTGTGAAGTCATGACTAGTCTTCTAGTCATTATTTGAGATTCATTCAGAGGTTAAACAGACTTTGGCCCATATTCTGTCTTTTATATATCTCCATCTCAGCAAGAACTGTGCACCTGATTTTGAGAGAAAAAAATAGCTTATTTACATACAGCTTAGGAAATTATTTATTATTAAACAAATTTAGCCGTGACTGGATGCTAACAGATGGCTAATTGTTATACAAACAGTTTCTAAATAGTCAGAAAACCAGCTTCTAATATTCCTCTGAATTACTAGGAACTACCTACAGGTACACCATAATATTGGGAAAAGGTTAGTCAGAATCACCTGGAAGGTGACTTATGTTGGATTTGGTGTGAGTAGGAAGGAGCAAATGCACGGCCTTGCTGACCTGCCACAAACGGAAATGCTACATACAAGCAATTGAATGATGGGAACAGCTCCACTCCATTTCTAAAATACAGACTCAAACAGAGCAAAGTTAGAACGTAATCAGAGCCTAGATAACCTCAGCAACTGGAAACATGTGAAAGAATTTGGAGCTGAAAGTAGCTGCATGTAGAACCAGGAGAGCTTTGTTACCTGCTATTACTGTGCATTCAGTGATGTGGGGTTGGGGAAGATTTCACTGCAATTTATTATTAGATGGAAATTAAATTTGAAGAATCATTGGTATCTATTAAATGTAAAGTGCAATCCAAAGTATTTTGAGATATTCATACCACAAAAAGTTTTTCAAAACATTTCTCCTTTCCTAGTTACTAGGACTAATATTAGCTGTGTATGAATATCAGATGTAATTCCACTTCAAGTAATTTTTTTCCTTCGAACAGTATCCCAAACTCAGTCTCTCCTATAAATGGTTCTGTTAAAAACAGCTGTTCCAAATGCCAACATACCAACCTACATCTCTACTGGGGAGGAGGAAGAAAGGGAGTATGAGGAAAGGAGAGAATTTAAAAGCTCCAACTATAGATAAGATAGCCCCTCCTCATTCCTTCATTCCATACCATTTGTCTAAATTATCTCTGTTCTTTTCAGTTCAATCCTCTGGATCCTTTCCATAAGTACTTTGAAAAGAATTGAAAATAAAAGTTCTTAGGATTGCATTCGGCTACCCAAATTCAAACAGCGTTTAAAAGCTCAGTAAATCAATTAACAAAAAAAATGTCTTGGTCCAAACAGAGTTATTTTTGAAAATTTTATTTTGATTTTTACCTTTTCTTTAACATATTATAATAAATTAAGTTGGTTTTACAATTCCTATTTTTTTTTCTTAAGAAGAAATCAACCCTTCCTGGGCAAGAAACCCACCAACTCACACAACTCTAACATATATGGATTATTTTTTCAGTGTGAAAGCATTTAGTCTATAAATTCCTGATCAATACTTACTTGAAGTTAGCACTGTGTTGTTCACATTATATAAACCAGATCCTACTGCACTTTTAAACTGCTTAAATACTACAGAAAGGATGTAATATGACTATAGACAGCAACTGAAGATTGTCAGAGGTACAAATAGTGCCAGGTTTTATGGCAATATCACCTCTCTCCACTACTAGCCTGTCTGCCAGGTGTGTCAGAGAAGAACAGAGTGTACCAAAGCAAGAAAGGAGTCTCCCCTGACATGACTTTACTAAGGCTACTGCAAAAGCATTGCCATTTAGAGAAATCTAGAAACTGCTCTAGGTGATTGAATCCACCTCAATTGTAAAGTGAATATCCATAAGATGACCTATAACAGGAGCCTTAGGAAGTCTCTATCCCTTGTTTCTTTCACTTAATAGAGCATTAGTGAAGGACTTAATAGTGAAACTTCTTGGAGAACCTGTTAAATCTTGATTAAAGGGATAGCAGAAGGCAGAAGAACAATTCTAATATAGGAGGGGATAAAGCTAGAAAGGAATGAAAGCTTGCCTGTGGGAAAGTGAGACTCAGAAAACCCAGTGATCTCTTTTTTCGTTATTATTTATTTTCATTTATTCTATATATTGCAGTATTTTCGAGGAAGAGTCAGTCCATTACATCCATGAATTTAAGAGACAATCAAAATGCTTGATCTGGACTTCTTTTCAGTAAACCTTTGGCATTCACATCATTGGCTTACATCTGCAATTTACAAATCATTATTCTATTGCCAAGCTATTGTACACATTTCAGGATGCCAGCCAAATTCTAATAATGGCATCATTAAGAGAGAGCTATTGCAATGGTAAGTGCTGTATTACTTCGCTCATTTTGCCAATCAGTGATGTCAGTAATATCCTGTTCTTTAGGAACCCTAGTTAAATTCTTTCATTGAAATAATCAACATTTGTGTTTCCAACCACTTCACAACTACAGTAATTCTTTGTCAGCCAGCTGTGAGAATTTCCTATCCTACCCTCTCACATCAACAAACTGAAGGGTAAAAGTTCATTTCACACTTATATAATGTATTCATGGTTGAGGTGGGTAACAAACATATTTTGCTTGTAACACTAAAGCCTAAGCCACAAACTAACACAGCTTTGAATACACTCAAGTCAAATAAATAATTTATCAAATGCAGTCTTAACAAAGTGTCTTCAGAAACCACTGTTCTTTAATTAGTAGATCAAACAGATAATCAACTCATTGATGCAGAAAGAATATGATTGGTCTTCATTTGGATCTAAATCAACCAAAGCTAAGAGACAGTATACTTTAATTATATCACAAGTCATTTGAAGAAGGTTTGCATATAAGTAGGGCTCTGGTTAATGAATTCTAAAATATGAAACTAGCCATAAATCAAGCCAGCAAAGGAGATTAAAAACAAAGACATAGACTACTTGCAAGATAAATTTTAGAGCAATGTTCTGCTGTGCACTTTTGACCCTCTTACTACCAGTGTTACACTGCATAACAGCTTGAACCTAGACCAAATAATTATTTCTTCCATAATGCAGAGCCTGATGTCTGAGCTTTAGGATGAATCCACTGCCACAGAGAGCCATTATCTCACAGGTGAAATTCAGAGAACTATTCTGGCAAAGCAGAAAGCAAGCTGCCAAACACTAGCCTGTAGGAAATATGAAACACGGAAAAATGAGCACACTTATTTGCCTGTGATTTACAGCTTATAATTCTCTTCTGAAACAAAGGGATCTTTTCAAAAGATCCCTTTAAAGAAAGGCTCATTCTTTTCTTCGTACATAGCTTTTCTTCTTGTAAGCCCCATATCTTGGGGCGGCTGAAAGTTTAGAAACCCAACTCTTTCATTTCACAGAAGGGTGAATGAGGCCACCTTGCATTCAGTCCACTGAAGCTTTGATACTGTGCAAAAAAGAATGCAGAATTCTACATGCAGAATAAGCCTAGAATCATGCAAATTTTTAAGTTCTAAAGGACCTCTGAAGTTATTCTAGTGCAACCTCCTGTTCAAAGTAACAGATCTAATTTCAGCGGAACCTGATTTAACTTCACAGCTGCTCAGGGCTTTGTCCAGACAAGTTTTGAAAATGTCCAAAGTTGGAGATTCCACAGCTTGTTACACTGCCTGGTCATCCACAGTGAACATACCTTTCTTTAAGTCCAGTTTTGTACTGTTGTTTCTTTTCCTTTCATCATGTGCCTCAGAAGAGTCTAGCTTTATCTTATCTATAACTCTCCATTAGGTACTAGAAAACTGCAATTAGATCTTCCTTTTACCAAGCTAAACAAATGCATTTCTCTCAGCCTATCTTCAGCACAATTAGTCCCATTAACAATCCCTGAGATACACCACCTGAAATTGCTTGGAATGGATTTTGGTTACTATGCCTGTTGGTCTAGCCAGTTCTCAACCCACCTAATACTTTAACAATCCAGTCCATATCTATCAACCTGGCTAAGAAGATATCATAGGAAACTATGACAAAAGTCTTGCTAAAGCCAAGACAAATGATATCATCTACTGCACTCTCCATACTTTCTGAGTTAGTCATTTGATCACAGAAGGAACTGAAGCTGGTCAGGTACAATCTGCCTTTTATAAGTATGTGCTAACTGTTCCTTCCCTCACCGTGGAAAAGACTTCTAGAAGGATTTGTTCCGTAGTTTTCTTAGGTTTAGAAGTGATGCTGACCAGGCTGCAGATCTTCAAATCCCCCTTCTTGCCTTTAGATGGGCATGACATTTCCTTTCCTCAGCACAGAGAATCTCTCACAATAGTTACAAACTTTCAAAGGCAATTGGAAGTGAGACCTTGCAATGTCAGGTAGTTTTCTCAGCACACCTGCAGGCATTTAACCTGCTCACAGACCTCTGTGTGTCCAGCTTACTTAAGTAAGTTCCTAATTTGATCTTCCACTACCATGTGTGGCACCTCTCTCCCTCAAACAGCAGGCCTTGCCACTATACTGAAGTAAAAAAAGGTGCCAAGTACCTCAGTTTTTCTCACACTTTTGATCATAAAGTCTTCAGCCTGATGACATAGTCCAAACCCACATTTTCTTCAGTCTCACTGCTGCTGTCAATATACCTCTAGAAGCCCTACTTGTTACCAACCCCAGCTGAGCTTTGGCCTTCTAATGGTGTCCCAGTATGCCTCTTCTGTATTTATCCAATATTCAGTTCCCATTTTCACTCCTATATAAAGGATCCTGATTCCATAGCTTGGTGATTAGTGTACTTCTTAATTGAATTCACTGACATATGGCTCCATTTCATCATCCATCTCCAGCTTTCTATTCTGTACTGCTATTCTATTTCTGCTGTAAAGGAAGAAAGAACATCAACTTAGTCAACATCCTCATGAGTAAGGTGCTCCTGAGACATGAGAGTTCTAGCTGTGAACCTCTTCAGGACAGTGCAGGACTTAGTTGCATATCTGAATTCAGAACTGGTGAGCTTTTCTGATGCCTGGAGTTCAAAAGGACATTTTTTTTTTATTTTGTTATTATTCAGACACAAATGATTGGTGCTTTTCCTAAGGAGAATGATACAGTCTGTTGCTATGTGTGCTCTGAGGATATTAGATGTCTCAGGTGGTAGAACACATACTAGGTGAATCTTAGGAGAAAATAGAAGGGAAATGAAATCAAGAAATATTTCACTTTGTGAAGAGATTAAGTCATATCTTAGAGAGATTATACAAATTGGATCAGGAATTTAAGATACAAGCTAGTAATGGTCTGAGCTAAATGTGATCTCCAGGTTTTAGGCCTAAGTGACAGGTGGCTGATATTGTCTATATTAACTAGAGAAGGGAGGAACAGACTTTGGCATATTGATGAGCTTTCTTTAAGCTGATGTCTGGACATTCACAAATTGGTGACAGAAATATATGTCAGGATTTTACACTGGACAGGAGATACATGAGGTCAAAGAGAGAAAATGTGTTTTCACATGTGCACAATACTGAAAGATACCAGCCACCCTAAGCATCAATGCTGTTGTATTTCTGTGACATTTTGTGTCCCTGTCCACATTAACCGGTTCAGCCTCTACTGGGAACTGCCTGGTGTAGGGGTACTGCGGTGACAGTTGGGTGCTTGTGCAGAGAGGTTTGTGTTGGGCAAGGGGATTCTGTGCCCTTTGGCAAAGCTGTGAGCCGCAGAAGGAGTCATTCAGTGCTTCTAACACAAATGCGTGTGAAGGGCTCAGTCTACAGAAATGGAACTGACAAAGAATCAGAAAGGGAAAGGTAAGCCCCAAACTGTGGTTGCCTCTGAAGTTATTAGTTGCCCAAAAGGCCTAATAATACTACTATATTCTCAAGTGATGTCAAGACACTTTTTTGATAGCAGCAGGAGGAAAGATTCAAATGGCATTTTTCTGTGACTGCCACGGATAGTGTAATGAATTCAGAAAAAGACAAGTGGCAGAAGAGCCAGACATACAGTTCCACTGGAACCGATAAGCTCAGAAGAAAAGGACTGAAGTTTTGATTAAAAGAACTCACCAAAGATGAATTTGGAACTCGATCAACCTCAGTTACTGTTGAAGACAGACAAGACTTTGCACTCTTAATTAAGCAGACATAGAAAAGACATACATATTTGAAACATAATTTAGGAAAGCCAACGGTGGTGTAAAAATAATCTCTCTGTAGACAAGATACACTGTTTCACTTAATGTTCAAAGTTATTGGGATCAATTTTTATGTCTCCATATATCAAGAAGAAGCACTGTTTTAGCGTAAGAAGGAAGGTGAGCAGAAAGTAAAAGGGTTGGTGCTAAACTAAAGTAAGCGCTCTCTGTTACTTTTAGTAGCTGAGAATAAAAATAAATATCAGTGAAAATACTCACTAGATGTTATCAAAGCAGAAGGCAAGAGGCTATCAAACCATCAAATGTTGTTTAGTTTAAGCATAAAGTCCCTATCGATGGAAAGTTACTTAATTAGCACTAGGCACAGACATTTCTTTGGATCAGATTCAAACTAGAGGTGAAAAAAAACATTGTTCGAATTGAGCAAGTCAGCTGTGAAGGCCTAGAAAGGCTGCTTTACCAGCAGCAGGAACAAAAGTGAATTTGTAATTCTTAAAGGATTTTTTCCCATTAAAATTATTTCACTGTATAATTAACTAATAGAAAATCTCAAGAATAGCCACATATTTTGCCAGTTACTGTAGTAGAAAACAGAGGTCAGATGTTACTTTCTTTCTGTTGTATTGAGTCTACATATATCCTTTTTATTTGTCCTCCATCTGACTGCTGAGTCTTTGCATCCTTTCAAATGAAGAAACCACATGGGAAAGAACTACATTTTTTGTGGCATGATTAGGTTATTTTGTTTCACCTGTCATTCCCTGCCATAATTGCAGAGTCCCCATCTGTCAACAGAGATGCTGAAATTTGTCAATGACTTGATATATGTCTCTCACAGCACAGGTGTTGGTGTTCCATGTCACAGAACCAGAGCAATAATAACAACTATTTTTTCTTGGGACAGCAAAATATTTCTTTAGGATTGGTGACTGCTTGTTGTTGATTATACTATTTATATGCACCTCTTAGTTGACATTCATCCAACTCGAGGGGCTAACTGTTTTGAAAACCAAGTATTGCTTCCTGCATATGTTTCAAGCAAATAAAAGCATAGGACATTAACACAAATCAACTAAGAACTATTTGTGATATCCTAGAGAGATGAACGATTTCATCCTAATAGCATAGAAGTTGGGCAAGACAGTTGTTGACTGGTTCCTGGTCTGAAAGTGAAAACTGGGCTCTTCAACTCTCTATCCAATTCCTACAGAGAGGTTTTAAGGGGGATACAAAATGTGAGAATCATGTATAGTCCTTACATTCAGCATGGAGATGCTTAAAATTAGCCAAAGAAAAAAATGTATCGTTTAAACAATACAATATTGTGTAATTTTATACAATTTCCAGATAGCTAGAGAATCCAACCTGAAACCGAGACGTGTGTTAATTTCCTTCTCACTTTAAAGAGCTTGAGTCTACACTTTCCATTTAGAAAAGCATCCTACCAATTCACAGTTCACACATCTACTTCAGATGCACTGGAGGAGGAGAAACGCACAGTTCAACCCAGGAAGGGTCTAAATTTTGCCACAGAATATTTTTTTAAGTTGTAACTTTTTCCTTTTATTCACAAAAAGATAATTTTTTTTTAAATTGGATTACTTATGAGTTGGAAAGCATTTTAGAAGGAGTTAATTATTGACAATGTCATTTTTGCAATTGGCTATCTGTGTTGGATTCAGTGATAACTTGATAAATAGATGTGCCAAAGCTGGGAATCTTGGAATCATATTCCTGGCATGTAAAACAAGCAATATAAATTTAAAATTTGCTTTTCAGATTTTAGAGTAGCTAAATTTTACTACTCCATGTGAACTACTAGCAAAAAAGTTCATGAAGCAAGTAAAACCATTCAAAATTTTGTATATTTGTAGAAAGACTGTGTAGCATTCAACTACTTTTAGCAGCTCTAAATCCTGCAGATTGCACGCTTTACAGAAGGCTAGAAAAATGAAAGGTGGGAACAACTTCAGCAATTTCTTCAAATTTAAGCTAACTTGGAAAAGAAAACTGAACAATCAGAGAGATTGAGAAAGAAGATTTTATACCAGGAACCATTTTTTTCCTTGTTATTCCCTATTACCTGGGAAATAATCTGTGTATAAACGTTTGACTAAAACACAGTTTAGTCATGCAACCTCAAAGAAAATCTTAATGCCTATCTGTCATGTTCTCATAAGCTGATAGAAAAATTTCTGTAAATTCTGTTTGGAGCCACTGAGTTCAACACATTAGCTCTCTGTGACAGATTGCATGATGGTACATACTGCATTTGAAGTTAAGGGTTTTCTCTCTACTCAAACCTGCTTTAGTTAAATCAACACATGCCAAGATTGCACTGAGTGCAACCTCATGGATGAACAAACTCAAATCCCTTTTAACCAATACAAAACTACACTGGTAAAACTTCAGTGTGGTATATACTAACAGGGCTGGTAGCTGCAGCAAAAAAAAGTTTATCTGTGGCTCCTAGATGACAGCCAACAGTGGAAATCTGTACATCTAAAAGGGAGGCTGTGGAAAAAGTAGCATAAAAAAACAGAACTGTATTGCTTAAATAGCATAACAAAGATTTCCAACTTGTACTATCTGAACCTTATTTTCACAATTCCTTGAACACGCCTTCACTGTTCTATTTTTTGTTGGACAGGCTGTGTCAAGTATTAAACAGTTTAATCCACCTACTCTTTGGTATAGCACAGTTTTCATAGCTGGGATGCATAATTAGGCTTTGATTTGCAGTTTCTAATTAGTAGTAGAAGTGGCATCTAAGTAACAAGCTGTAGTACAGAACTACCAGATTTAAGGCATAATAATTATGCAAGAGGCATAATAATTTAAATTACTCTTACATATTGTTGGATCCTAAAACTGTAATGAAAAAGATATGAACATATTGTAGGCAAACCACCAAAAAAACCACATGATTATAATAAAACTGAAGTTTTAAAAAACTGAGATTAAAAATTCTTGTTTAAAAATCCAGACTTGGAAATAATTTTTAAAATCTGTAGTACTACAAACTAAGGAAACAAGCATAATTTCTTCAAATATGTTGCACTATCTCATAAAAGATATAGCAGATGCAGAAAGAGTCATGGGATGAGAGAAGAAATTATTAGACTATATACTGAAAGTTCTTAGTATTAACTAAATGGAAGCTCTTTTGAGACATTACAAGTGTGTGCACACTGTCAGTATAAGAATTTCTCAAACTCCCATACTAGAGGATCAAGGAGTCCTGGATCTGGCCTGAGATCAGCTCCAATGCTGAGGAATGGAGGCAGGGATAATTTCACCTCCCAAAGAAACTTGTTCAAATTGTCAGTTACTGGGACGGGATCAAATCCTGATTTACGAAGTTTTTTATTCCTTGTAACATTTTTTGTTAGTACTACTTATTCCAATAGTTTTGTTCAGTTCCTCCTTGAACTTTATTAAATCCATCAATTGAGGGACTCATCACTCTCAATGCAGCAGTTCCTTTTCACAGAATCACAGAATCACTCGGTTG
>NW_010204886.1:0-4892 GCF_000695765.1 Mesitornis unicolor | reverse complement strand
TAGCCATTTTGGTGCGATTCCGTGACACCATGGTAGATGAAAAAGAAGAACCAGAAATGCTCACACTCTTTGCAACTTCTTGTATAAGTAGTCAGGGTAAGCTTCATCTGCATCAGAACCAACTTATGAGCCTTGGGAGTACATGTGCTGTTTCAATCAGATGCAGAGGAAAACACAGAAGGAAGAAATTGTCGGACCTAAATAAAGTCACTCACAGCATCCATTAATAGAAAATGAAAACAAAAAGAGGAGCAATCCTTATTGCTGCCCAACATGCCAACAAGGAGGCAAGTGGAAACAGCAACTTCCCAGGAATCACCAAGGTGAAGAGACAGCCTAGTAGATCACTGCCAAAAGACATTGAGAACACTTCCATCTAAAGGAAAATGTTACCAACTACTACAGGCATACTTTCTTTGCTTGAAGAAATTTTGACAACTGGCAGTCCAGAAATTGGCAAGTGATGAAAACAATCCTAAGAAACTGCAGAGGCACATTTCCTTGGACAAGCTGCTAAACAGGATTCTTCCCCTATAACTAAAACATGTTCCAAGAAGGAAACCACAGCATGCAGTAACAGGCACAAAAAAGTCCCAATATGAGATAGGATATTGCTCCCTAATTCCAAATTAAAATGTTCAAATTTATTACTCTACATAAATAAAGGAGTGTCCCATTATTTTATGCCAGAATTTAGTCTGAGAATGAGTTTTTAACAGGTTAAACCTTCATATATTTGAGTAACAGCTAGGACACAGATCGTGCCTCTTACATAAAACTCAGAAGAAAAATACTTTTTCCATCAACCTGTGGCTCAGATGAAAAGTACTGTAAATTGTAGTTGCTCTGGCACAACATCAGAAGCCAGTATAAATTAATCAGATACTACCCTTACAACCACTTGTCACAAAAGGGTTTCTTTAGCACAGAACCCAAAACCAGCTGGGCAAGTAGTATTCCAGTTCAAGATAATAAATTCCAGTTATGCCAGAAATCATCAGGCAAAGTGCTCTAAGTGACTGCCCTATGATCATCATGGAATTAACTGAACAAATGCTGAAAGTTGGAAAATAGTGGTTACCAGTTCCTATAGACCAGCTTCCTCAGTAAGTGTTCAGATGAAGCAAAACCCTCACCACTAAGCCAGGTTTTAACACTGTAACAGAGCTCCTATTGGCATACACTCCCTTCCATCACCATGGTCATTTCCCTTCCCAAACTCTGGCTCAAAAAGTTACCTGACAGGTTTACTTTACTTGAATTTTACTAGGACAGTTCTATTACAAGGCTGAAAAACTTAAGAGGAACAGATTTTTCAGAACTGGGCAGGCCTTTAGTAACTATTATTTTGGTCTTAAATGATTATCTCTAGGCACAAACCATTATCATCAAGCACAAGGAAGACCATCACAGATATGCTACGATAATAAAGACTAACAATCCTAGTACTGGAGATACGGCTGAAAAAAAAAAAACCCTACACAAATGCATTGCATCTTGAACCTGGGAAAAATTCCTTTACATGTAGTCTGAAGGTAAGATGCATCTTTATGAAAGGCATGTGGGAACAGCAAGGCCACTGACGAATGAAGTTAGCCACGTGCCACAGTATGGCAGCTACTGAATGTACAACATGCAGAATGGTCCCACAAACTGGAGAACAAAGCACCTCTCTGATCCCAGAATATTAAGCCACAGTAACTGTGTGGGATGTCCACTCAAATTCAAGAGCCACTATAAGAAAAACTGCCTGTAGTTTTCCTTATTAAGCCAGCATGGATGCTACAAAAGAGCACGCTTACTGTACGTATTTTCCAACTGAGATTTCACTCTGGAAAGAAATGAATCCTATGTTTTAGATGAACAAAACTCACTGAAAAGAAGGTATAAATACTTTCCAATGTTGTCCATATCAAAAGGGACCAGAAAGAGCTAACTAAACAAAAAAATAAACAAAACAGATCCCAACAAACTCCATGACTTTCATGGTACTAGTAAGTGGTAAACATGCCAGTAGAATAGAGCTTTGAAAGCATTAAGAAACATTTAAGCATTCTGACTTTATGAAGCTGACCCCCAACAACCACCATTGAAGGACTGGGAAAGTGAACACAGAAGAGAAAAAGTCATCAGACAGACATTAGAGTACACTCCTGCAGTACTGGAGCAGAAAGCTGTACTACAGGTTGCGCAATCCTTATACTGCATATTAATAAAATATAAAGACTTGTATATAAAATTTTAGTCTTAAAAAACAGAAAGCATTTATTTATCAAGCTTCCTCAGAGTAAATATCTTATTCTTCAGGAACTGTAATTGCTATTCCAACCTAGGTGCCCATGATTAGAAGCTGTAGAATAAAACTTTCATGTCTAATTTCATGCCAAAGAAAGGGGACAAAAATGTGCAGCACGCAACTAGTCTCCCACATGCCCAACTCTAACAGGCATATAGATCTTTACTGTTACATTAATACAATGCAAAGATACTCCAGTTCCAGTATCACACATAAATATGGTTTAATTTGGTCACTGTGAAGACTTGATGTCTGTGATACACCTATTACAAAAAAACCTCCAAAAATAGCAGCACAGGACCAACAGTGGAGTCCCCAGTCTTATATTCCAAGGTGGACCACTTCAGGGCTTAGGAAAGACTACTGGTCTCTTTCAGAACTGTTTCAGTCAGGGGCATCCACTGAAGCTACAGCAGACACAGGAAACATCAACACAAGCTAATTATTTTCACCAGAAGACAGCTGTTATATCAGACAATTTTACCAACAGCCACAAAGAAACTGTCTACAGATAGCAACATGCTAAAACACTACAACCATGTTTGAAAACATCAGGATTAACAAGGCACCCATTACAACAAGGTCTAAAGAATACCATATTGCTACTATCTTGGGCCTACCCCATCTCTTAAGCTAGCAGTCTACTTGGCATCTTACAGTACTATCTGTAACACACTGTACACCACACAGAAACAGTGTGTTTTATCTACAATAGAAGGGAAGGCAACTCATAACAAGGTCTCAACTTGACTGCAGGACAGCCATAAAATATCTATCATATAGGCTTGGTAGAGAGCCAAGGGACAAGCAAGTCAACCATCACTGTTCGCTGTCTTTGAAGCTGTTTAATTCAGGAACACAAAGGGTAAGTTCCAACACGAATGGAATTATACAGTAAGTAGATAGTATTTGTGTTTTATTTAAATATGCAGTTGACACAAGACCATAATCAATTTAATTTCTGGTTCACTTTTTTTCTAAGTGGTGCTACTCTGCAGTTGTAATTTCACAAAATAACTGATCACACTCTACTCCCTAGAAGAGAGCTATTATTGGGTTTAAAAAAAAACCCAAACCAACCAACAAAAAATCAAGAAACCCACAAGCCTCTGATACATATACCGATACTAATTACATCTGGAAACAGACCTGACTGGACATTCAATCATCAAGGTAATTACCTATGTAAGCATAAATATGCTGTAACTTGAAACAATATGATTGCTTAAACATTGTTTTAACAAATATATTTCTAGTGGTTATGATGTAAGTAAATAATCTCTTGTACAGATCTCTTATTGCAATGTGAATACCTGCTAAAACAAAATAGTTTTCTTAAAACAGGACTCCACTAAGCCTCATCAACTTGGTAGATACATTGCTGTGATAGCATAATATAAGGAAAGGCATTTATTAGGTTTTGCATTTAATTTCTGCAACTTAACACAGCAAAGAAAAAAGAACACCTGTGAATCATTTCTAGAATCCTTTGTGTATAATCTGACTTCAAGACTATTAGAATCCAATCTTTAAGAAGTGTAAAAGCTTATTAAATTCTATAAAAGTATTTTGTAAATAGTGCCTACTTACAAATTTCATTTTGGACATAAAGGTCTTTAGCATTCTGACTTTTGTGAGCAGTTCAGACAGAACTGCACTGAGCACATGCCATTGTTCAGTTATGAAATTGTGACAGACAAGTAAGTTGAACTGAGAAATGACAAGTTAAACAAAAAAATAGTGCATGTTAGACATGTGACTTACAATCAAATAGTCTAGTTACATGGACCATGCTCTTCATCCTTCACTTATTAGGATATGATTAACTGTCTTAGCACCATAATTGTTCATAATGACAATCTAGGTTGCAACCTCAATTTAAGAAAAAACAAACAAGCATAATAAACCTGTTAAGCTTCACTGCTCTCAACTTTAACACAGAAAGTCTCAAGCCAGTTGCTTCAACTTCAACAGCAAACAAGTATAAATTTACACTACAGACTGTTAAAAAAAAAGTCAGTCGACCAGATGTAACTATTTTTAACTTTCTGGCTTGTAAGGGAAATACCAAAAATTTCATTTGCTAATGAAAATCTGGCAGTAGAGAACATTTCTTCATACTGTTGAAGAGACTTACTTTGCTTGAAGGCTACATTGTTCATGATCTCCTACTATGTGATAGAGGATCATGAAATTATCTTGTGAGCGGAAGACTGATTACAACTAGACTGTTTTCATCATCAATTTTATGACTGTGGCATTATCTTAGAGAATTACACTTCATTGAGTGTATTATCTCTGTTATGAGATGTGAATTATTTACTCTTTACCATTGTTTCAGTTCCTCCTTGAGAGGAAAGACCAACAAATACTGGATGCTGCTGAAAAATGAAAGAAAGAAAAATTCAACTAGTCCAGACAAGACAGGGACTTTTGTAAGAAGCCTAGGCCAACTTCTCTTGCCTGCAAGACAACATTCCACTGAACACAGCCAACACTTTGTGTACTTTATATGTCAAAAAAATCCCAAGAATAGTTGTCCTGGTTTTAGCTAAATAGAACTAAATTCTGTTTAGTGATTTTACTTTTCAGCTCA
>NW_010204885.1:503-29569 GCF_000695765.1 Mesitornis unicolor | reverse complement strand
GCAATCTGTTGGGCGAGGTGGTCTGATTCTTCACCTTTAACATAGTTTAAAATGTCTATTGTAACGTTAAAAGGAGAGAAGGAATAGATTCTACAGTATTCCTGCTATTTAATTGCAGCAAATAGTTTAATTCCCTTGACTCACTCATGTATGAAAAATCCCTGAAATCGCATAGGGAATTTGATAGTACATACAAGATGAAACACCTGCACGTCAATACTTTGGTTCATTTGCATAACTTCCTTAAATAGGGAGGCAATGGAAAATCTGGAACAATGATCTAACAAGTCTTTATGTGTTCATTTCTGTCCTTCCATCTCTTCCATTAATATTTGTTTTTCTCCTTCATGCTACAGCAGTAATGCTGATGATGCAACCCCAGACAGTCATTTCTGTGTAATAGCTTTGGGCATGAAATGCTTGATTTGCACTCCTGAGCAGCTATCATGGGCTTTGCTCCTCAAGTCTGTACGTGTTAGGGGTCATGAAAATGAGTAGATTTCTTAAACTTTAGAGATGTGGGTAATGCACAGAGTAAAAAAGGAATAGAGTAAATGAGTAATGCAACCATAGTGGAATTGAAGCCAGGAGTAAGAAACTTTTTACTCAAAACAACAGATTTATTTGATTTAATTTCTGGGTGTTTGCTTTTATAAAAGAGAAAATTTAGCAAGAAGGTAAGACAAGAAAAGAAACAGAATACTCTTATTTTACCCTACCATATATAAAGTTGTAACAAAAACAATGCACAATAGTAAAGAACAACTTTTTTTCCTCTAGACAGAGACTGTCTGAACTCATGACAACTTTCTCCTTAGTTATTTAGGTAGTAAATCATAGAATCATAATCATAGAATGGGTTGGGTTGGAAGCGACATTAAAGCGCATCTAGTTCCAAACCCCCTGCCATGGGCAGGGGCACCTCCCACTAAACCAGGCTGCTGAAAGCCCTGTCCAACCTGGCCTTGAACACTTCCAGAGAGGGGGCTCCACATCTTCTCTGGGCAACCTGTTCCAGTGTCTCACCACCATCACATAACACAGAAGGATAGATTATTATTTGCTAGTAGATTAAATATTCTACTTTTGAAGACTCTCAGAAAGGTCAAGAATTACTGCACAGACCATTCTGGTTTTTCTTCCATTTAGAATTTCACAACTTTTCTTTTTTCCCTTTCATTTGCATTCAAGAGATTTTTCAACTGTCCTTTAAATCCTCTTGAATGGTCTTAGCTAATATGATAAATGTCAAGTATCTTTGAAAATGTTCCAAAAAGCTCGTGTCACAAAATGAATTTGAGTCTGAGCAGTTTGAATCTTTTTGTCCTTGTAATCAAAACTTCAGAGAAAAAATTCAGAAATAAAAATTTAATTTGCTGTTGGAATAGGATTTTTTTTTTTGTAATATCTGCTTAATTAATATGCAGATGAAAGAGCTCCTGTGAATGTGGTGATTTTGCTTCTGGATCAGAGATTGAGACATAAGGCTAGATAGCTAAGAGTATACTACTAAAGTAGTATATGCTTTTATGCTACTGTACTCATATATACTAACGTATTATAAAATATGCCCCAAACAGCATTCAACAAAAATATTCATTGATTGGAACTGTTTTTCTGAAATTATTTTGCCAGAAAATTAAGGGCAGTATTCTGAAAAGTTGAAATATCAGAAAAGGTTCTGGTTATAAACTCAACCCATTTAAGTAACTAGAGGTCTATACAGATATCAAGAATCCTCTGTTTGCTGGTGGCATTTCCAAATGCACTTAGTTTTTATGTAAAAATTCCTTAACATTAAGTGAAGTACTCGATTTTCACTTGGCTTAGAAGCAGTATGCACACTTTGATCTTGAGCTTTGGTTTATGAGCTTATCTCCACCCACCACCCCCATCATTTGTTCATCCCTAATGGGGAGAGTCATGTTAAAAGTCAGTGATAAAGTTGGTCTTAGCCATCTGTCCAAAAAGTCTCTGTTCTGTAAGTTCACACGTATATACACAGAAACACACACCACAGGGTCACTGTCCGTGTATAACAAGCTACTTACACATATCTCAATGAACAGGATTAACTGCATTTCTCTAGAGATTTACTCATGCTTAAAGTTAGATGCCAGCACAACCCGTATTTGTGAATTAAATTCAGTACCACTGAATCTCCACAGTGAAGAGTTTATTTTTATTTAAAAATAGTACTGGCTGCATTTTCTATATAATAAAAAAGGATTTTATTTAGCTCAAGGGAAAACTTTTGGTTAGGAGTGCGGGGGATAGTTCCAATAATGTTGCTCCATCATGTGGACGTATCTCACAATCTTAACCAGCAGACATTACCTTGTTAAATAAGTAAGTAGTTAGCAACAAACCAAATAAATTACCTGGTTTTCTGTTTTAGTACCAGATTTCTCTTTGGTTCTTGCATAACAAAAAGGAGGTTGCTTGATTTATTTCTATGTCTTTCAGTATAGTAAATTAAGTAAGAGAGATTACTGAGATACCACTAACTGCAGCATTACTTTATGATACTAACAAAATGTTTTACTCATTCAAAGTACTTATTAAATTCCTATGTTTTTCTTTGACTTCAGGGAAAGCTCGAGTGACTCAGCATCTGTGGAAGACTAGGTTTAAAATATGTGTATGTACATATACCTGTGAAGTCAGAAGCCAAATCCATGCAAATTTATGAATAATGTGATGACAGTATTTTGAACCTATTTTCTGCTAATGGGTACATGAGCATTTCGATGTGAAATGCATCTTTTAAGTGAAACTGCTACACAAGAGTCTGTTATAGAACGTTAAAAAAAAAAAGACATGGTTACTGTTACCATATCCTGCAGCCTCTGTTTTAGTTATCTTTAATTCAGTCTCATGGTCTCAGTCTCTCTCAGTTTCTTTTCTTCCCCCTAGATGTTTTGGGTTTTTTAAATAAAATGTGGTTTAAAGTTAATAGCCTGTTTCTTATTCAGTACTTCATAGCAGTGATGGGAAAAAAATGAAAAGGCTGGGGATGAGGTTGATGATTTGGTTGAACCAAAACCTTCATTTTTTCCTAACAATAACAAAGAAAGTGAAAGAAATAAGAGAGAAATTACTTAAATAAAAAATGTCATTTGATCCTAAATTAAATTTTTCATTTTATATTTTGAAGTGCTATCTTATAAAACATAAATTTAAGAATGTTTCATAAGGAAATTTTATTTTATTTAAAAGAATCTACCATTTAAAAAAAATTGATTAAAATAGTTAAGAGAAAAGTAAAAAGTAACCTTCTGTTCCTTAAGGATAACTTATCAGATTTGCTTGTAATTCTCATCAGCACTATCTTAGTCTCAGGAGACGTACATAGTTATGACTGGTTTCCTGCCAGTGCAGTTCTTGAAGAGTGTTGATACTCTTCAATTTATTCATAATTCTCTATAGTTCTTCACTGAATTTCTTTCAGATAATAGCAATATGTATGTGATAGAACCATACACAAAACTGTTGCATTGTAGGAAAAAATATTGTGACATATTCCTTATCTTTCTCTTTATATTTGCAATAGAGATTCCTTAAATCTTTCACAACTGTGAGCTGTGATACCAGGACAATTAAACTGTGACATCAGTAGTATATCCAACAAAAGAACAAAACTTTCCAGAAAGGATGATCAGCACAGTTACATTTGTAGATATATTGTCAGTGATTCAATTGAAAAATGAAACTTAAGAAATATATGTTCTTACAGTAGGATGGCTTTTTTTTGTGCTGTAGCTATTGTGTCATTGGGAAGAACATCTGAAATTGACGGGTATACATGTATTCAAAACCTGAGCTAAGAAACTGATTGTTTCCTTTAAGAGAAAAAAACAAAACAAAACAAAACAAAATTAAGCAATAAAAATTGCATTGTTGTTGTGTAAAGTACTCAGTAAGTTTCCTTTTAGATATGGAATCAAATGCAGTTTGAGAATGTCTTCAATCGTTTCTCAAATCCCTCTTTGATAGACATAGGTATTTTGTATTGATAACACTGTTGAAAAATATTTTTGAGGTGGTTTCTTGCAGAGGGCTGGGGATTATTCTTAAATTTGAATTAAGGTTTTTGGATGAAGATGAGGGAAGTTATTTTACTTTCTCTAGTATAAAATAAATATTGAAGCAGAATGTAAGCTCAGTTTTTTATATTAACTGATATGAGTTGGTTTGACTTTATAGTCATGTCTACAAGATGCCATTTAAAGCTATTTAGAAGTCACTTTATGAATACTGAAATATTGCACAGAACTGCATAATTTCGAGCACTATGGCTCGTAAGTGTCATGGCGTGTTCTTTTGACTATGCATGGCACGTAAAATGTCGAATTATAAAATTATAATTAATATCTTCTAAGTATTAAATATACTCTTTTGGCATATTAATTTTAAGCTGTGGATCTGTTCTGGACGATAGCAGTTATATGTTTGAATTTTTAATTCAGTTCAGTGATTATCACTGAGTGGAAGATTTTTGTAGGCGAATATAAAATACTGCGATGCCTTTGTGCATTATGCAGTGCTGGAGGCTTGGTCAAGTTGTTCTCGCACACCAGAGGCTCCTATTAGTTGAGTTATCCTCCTGCAAATGTGTAAGCCTTTAGGACAGTGATGGTAGAAGATGCTTTTAAAGATAGGCTGAGAGGTGTTATATGAAATTGGAAGCAATTTTACCACTAATTAAATCAATAATTAAATTCAGTGTTTCTGAAGTTATTTTCTCATATTGATTTTAGGGACGTTGCTCAGATACTAAACAAAAAAGAAAAACACAAACATATTCAGATGCTTTTTACTCTTAAAAATAAAATCCATTGTATCTTGCGGGATTAAGGCCAAAATTCATTTCTTTCTCTCAGGTCTTCTCTTGTCTCGTCTACAAAAAAAGTGTTAAAGGCTTATTATAACTGTGAAGAGACATATTTTCTCTCTTACATTGCAAACCTTTTATTTATTTCCTGCCACTGTTTTTAAATCTGAAATTCATTTTTTTAATAAGTAAATAAACCAAGTTCTTAAATTTAGTTTTTGTATTATTTTAAGGTTGGTGATTTTTTTTTGTTTTATGTAATATTTTGCAAGTTATTTTAGAAATAGTTTTTTGGGAGTTTGTGGGGTTTTTGTGTGTTTTGTTTTTTTTAATAGTGGTTTCAAAAGATACTTGTCACATCCAAATGGGCATATTAAATAAATAAGAAATATTTAATCTTATTAATGAGACTGGGCTGTGAAATATTTACGGTTAAGGTATTTATACCAGACATGCACACTGTTTTTTCACTGTTAGCAAATATGTAATGCACTAAATTTTTTGTGTTGGGAATTATAGAAGACCATACATCATTAGATTAGGTAAAAGTGACAAACCACAAGTTTCAAGAAATCTTCAGTTTGAGATAAGATTAAAATGACGATGTCTTTTCTTATCCTTCATTAGGTGTGCTTAAAGGTGGTTTGTGCCAGTATAGCTTATCTCAGTTAGGGTTTGGTGCAGCCTGTGACAATGGTGATATTGATACTGCATGCTTTAGGATCGCCTTCTGTACAATTTTAGCACTGGGGAGAAATAAGTCCTTTTCAAGGAGCTGGAACTTTTTCTGGGCTGAATTATCCATTTGTTTCTCTTTAGCGTGGTCACTCTCCGGGCTGTGATAGGTAAGGTAATCTTAAACAATTAGAGTAGGTATTTACAGCATTAAAATTAGGCAAAGAAATCATATTACAACAGCATTTAGAAAGCCTGTTGATTTGAGGGAGCAGGGGGGAGATCTTAGACAAAGTGAAGAAGTAGTGGATTTTTGCTATATTCTCAGTTTTATTTTATCAGCTTCCCGGGTTTAGTATATCATTGCTTCTTAGGTATACTGATTATTTTTGTATTATTTTATAAACATAAGGACTGTATAAAAGTTAGCCACATTTGTGGCTCCTACTAAAATTAAAATATTGATCCTATTTTGTTCAACACAGAAATAGTTCGGGCATTTTCTATTGGTTCTAGGTATTTTAGAGATAGCATGTTCTAGCTCCGCTCTTCCAGTTCCTAGTCTGCTTATTAAAAAAAAAAAAAAAATTTAAAAAAAGCAGAGTAATTGTAGCTGATGAACTCTTAAAACATGTTGGATGAATTTTTTACTCTGTCTTCTCTACTACCTATTTCCCTCGTTGTTTGTTTATTCTTTTCCTCTTTCATATCCTACAGGTCAAGGTACATTAGAATGTCTGCTGTGGACTTGCTAAGAAACATCACTGAGAAAATCCTGAATGCTTGTTGAGTCAGATTAAAGATTGTTTCGGTAGGGCTACAGTAGCCTCAGGTCAGCTCCTCCTGATGAGATATATAGGATAGCTCTTCTGAGTTTGCTGTGTGCTCCCATTAAACCTGCTGTGCTTGACACGGTGTCACGGACAGAATCTAAATGTGGATGCTTGAGAGCCACCACAGCCGTTTTTTGTCTGAACATTCGCAATTCAGCTAACCCCTGGGTTTCTCTTCTATGCTCGTGAAGTGTCTGGGCTGCATTCGCAGAGCACTGCATGGGAGGTGTTGGACATTGGAATTATTAGGCAAATAGTAATTTGCTCGGGCTCCCATATGGAACAGCTTCACATCGTACATTCTTTTGTTTTAGCTAACAATTTTTTCCGTCCTTGCATAATCAGAGTAATTAACCAGGTACCTGCTTCAGAGTTTCATGTATCAGTCTTGTGGTTTAGATATTTTAAAAATTCAGAACCAGCTGAGGGACAAGATGCCAAGGAAAAGTACCACATCAGTAGTCATCGTCATCATCCTCTGGAAATTTATGGTTTCCAGATTCTGTGAAAGCATTTTTGTGTGGATCACTGAAATCAATACCATGTGAGCTTGCAAATAGAGATAACTCAAAGAGAAGGATATGCAATAATATATCTAATTGTCAGTAATACTGTCTGTAAGGAAACTCCTCTGAAATCTTGTTTGTTTTTGTGTACGTTTTCTATGTAAATGTTATTCCTAAAATTAAATCTCTTAGTTTTAGTCAGGAATAACTGTTTTGTAGAATTAGCAGGATATGCAGGAAGTACAGTTACTTCACAGAAAAAGAAGTCCCTTTTAAGTAGTGTTTCTCATAATATCAAACTTGTTAGTCAAACCATTCTAGTTTCAAACTGATAATTTTCTGGTGTTTTTTTGTTGGGGTTTTTTTTGAGGAGAGGTTTGGATTTTTTGACGGGGAGAGGCTTGTTTTTAAACTTAAAAGGTATGTCTTAGAGAGAAGTTTTGAATTGGCTTTGCAGAGGAAGGAAATTTTAACCCTCAGGAAACTGGAATACATAGTAACCCCCAAGACTTGATATATTTAAGCCAGCTGTCTGGTTGACATTCATACTGATGATTAACATTTCTATTTTCTATGAAATAATTGTGTTACTTTTAGCAAATGGAATTTTTCTGTTCACGTCTCAAAATGAAGTGCAATAAATATCATAGTGGAAAGGTACATTTATTTTGCATTCCTAAATTTAACATGAAAAGTATTTATAATAGTTAAGCATCAACATGATTACTGAAGCTGCACATTCAAATCTTGTCTTTTCTCTGTAGACTCGTCAATGGAAAATCCCATAGTTATCAATCAAAATAAAACTTTCAAGGAAATAACTCATTATCAGCTAGGAGTGTTTATAGCCTTTGGACAGTTTACAGTTCTTTGAATCTGCAGTATTTATTCTGCATTACGTAACATTATACATATATACATTATTTAATATATACCAAAGAATTAGCTAAGTGAATTCTTTGTTCTCCTAAGCTTCTCATTTTCTCTGAAAACAAAGCATTGCAGAGAAAGCACTTGAGATAAAACAAAATTACTTGAGAATACTGATGCCAGGTAAGGCCAAAAGTATCTTCAGGCTAACATTATTGATTAGCAATTTTTAAGTTTGATAGCTAATAGTTTAAGATTTTTTTTGCCTTAAGAATTTGAGATTTTTGCACAAATCCTTTGGTTTAACCTGACAGCCACATTATTAATTAACAGAAATTTGGAAGAGTGACTTCAGCTAACTGCTAGCTGCATAATTTATTAATTTATATACAGTATAAATACTTCTGGGTGTATGCCAAAGGAATTAATAATCATAGAAATAATATCACTGAACTTCCACATCAAGGAGACATGGTAATAGTTTATTACAACGTTTGAATTAGTGTGCAAATTTAACATTCTTATTTTATGCTATGCTTATTACAAGTCGGAGAGAAACTGATAGCATTATGTACCTAGAAACAGAAGTGTACAACTCTGGCAAAAGATACACAACCAACATATAAAGGTTATCTTTCATTTTGTAATTGTGGAATCTGCGTAGTGGAAGGAAACCCAACATTATCATCTTTGGTTGGATAGCTTATAATTAAAACAGAAAAAAATGGGGAAAAAAAACCCCACCAAACCTTCTGTGAATGGCCATATTTATACATTATTGAACTCCTAGATCTATCATATTTTTCTGTGTAACAGAGAAGGAAATTAATATTTCACTACACATGCATAGCTGATAATGATGCTAATAATATTTTTTTGTTATTTTACAGGAGGGAAATTAGCATAATTTTTGTTATTTTTTGCATTCTGTGATACTTGGATCTCTAACACTTGAATATTCTAATGAATTCTTGTTGTTCATTTCTGCTGTCCAGATTTTAATAACTCTCTTTTGAGGTACTTCGTCCATCTATTAATTACTTCTCCAAGCAGATTATATATGAACACAGAACATACTGAAGGCAGAGATCACTTGAGCTTCGTCTGTGTATTTTGTTATGTTAAAACATTGTCTTACTCTCATTTGATGGCACACAGCAACTTTTGTCTTTGTGATTTTGGACGTTGTGCTTCTTGGCTTTCAAATGCAGCCACACTGGAGGCTGCATGATACAGTCAAGTCTATCTGTATCTTACTCGTTGAGATGATGCCATTAGGAATAATGGCAACTAATGACTACCAGAATGTTCTTATGAGTGTTATGAATTTTTAGTGAGAAGGAATCAGTATAGGCTGATATGTTGAAAATCTGCTTTTCAAATGTCATATGCATACTATTTTTCCAGCTGTTATCTAATGGATGGATGAAATTTATATCTGACTTTAAAGTTTCCATATTGAGTTTCTTAAATTCCCATTGTGAGGCATCTATATGCAATCTTTTTCTTTGCAAAAAGACTGAAAAATGCTCGCTATATCCTCTTACTAGGTGGATTTTCCTTATTAAGTGCCATTGTTCTGTAAAGTATGATTTTTACCTTTTTTCCAATTATACCATGATTTTACTGTGCTTTTTATATATATTAGTCTCTCTGTAGACTCAACTTTTATTTCAGCCATGTTTAGTATTTTATTTTCACTGCGTTATTTTTATTTGCTTAGTATTAATGAAGACCTTACATGGAGTGTAATTGCAGTGATTTTATGCAAAGTATGTGGGTCTCCAAGAACAGCTAATACAATTGCTTTTGTTACTTGGCTATCTCTTAATTTACCTTAGGCTGACAATATAGGAACTCATGCAGAGCACTAAATTTCTAAAATTTTAAAGAAAAAATAAAATCACAGAATTGCTAGTAAAGAAAAAGCTTTGGCTTTTTTTCTTCCCGTTTTGAAAAAAAATAATGGAAGATACTGCTTTAATTATATTTGAATCTTAAAGCTATTGATACCTTTACCAGTAAAAGAAAAAAAAGTCTTTAAAAGACACAGGAATACTTTTGCTTTAAAGTAAACTTCATTCTTGACAGAGTCAATGAGTCCAAGTTCAGTCATGACATGGTACTGAAAGAAAGAACCAAAACACTTTTATAGTACTCAGACGGTTGTAAAGTTATGTCAGTATAAAGTATACATGGGGAGGAAAAAGCTGATCATAGGCATAAGGATTTAATGAATGCAGTTTAATGTTTTTCTCTTGTGCTTATGCACAAAACAACAAAAACAATCAAGCCCCCAAACAAAAAAAAAAACAACCAAGAAGCATAACAATTGGCATGAATCATGCTGAATAAGTTATAAGACTCGGGATTCTGGATCTCTGACTTTTGCTCATATCTGACGATCTGCTTGGTTCACCCTCCCTGAAGTTCCAAGGTCTGATACAAAAGCTGATACAAAGCAAAGGAGGAAGTAGGGGCAGTGAGATGGCACCGGTCCATGTCACTCGGCTGAGCCAGGAGCCATGACAGCACAGAGGATGATGCTGTGCTGCATGACTCACTGAAACCTAACTCCCTCAAATTATGCACAGCTGGAATTAAAAAGACATCTAATTGTGATCTTTTTGTGAGTTAACCCTCATCTAGTAACAAGAATGCTTAACATTGTATGCTACTTCAACTCTTATAACCTTCCTCTTATGATGGATTTGTTTGGCTTATTCCTTCTACTAATGTTATTTTATTATGATAAAGGTGATTTTATTTTTTGTTTAGATCAATGGTTTTGATGGAGTCTTCAGCAAAATGGTATAAGCGGTTTCCATTGGTTTGTGTTATGCTAGAATTACTCATTTTATTCTCATGAATATTTTGAAGCTGTGCTATCAGGTTTATAAGTGAACATTGAAACAAGGTTTATAATTTCTAGCTAGGGGGAAATGGAAAGGTAATTAATTTTTATTTGCTCTCTACAGTACCGTTTCAGTCTTCTTTTAAGACCAAAATATTTAGTCTCATAGTTTAGAGACTATGCTTTTGAAGAACAAACAAGTTGAAATTTCAAACTAAATGCCAAACATCAGGAAAAATACCACTTGGGTATGGAGCAAAAAGTTCTTAAAGTGCTTATAAATGCAAGTATATTTAATATAACAAAATGCACGTTTAAAGAAAAATAAAACCAAAACACAAATGTCAAGTGATTGTCTTCTCCACTTCTTAACAAAGAGATTTAATCATCAAATACATTTTTCTGTAACACACAAGGCAGACTTTTGGTATTATCTTTTTGTATTATAATTTTTGAATATATTTATTATTTTGAGATTTATCTTTGTTTATTTTTTCAGTTGTGAAGGACTTGAAATTGTAGCCTGAACTTTAACTCTTCTTCAGTAAGTTCTGTGTTAGTTTTAGACAGGTAATCACAGAAGCAATTAGGAACAATGTCCTGAGGCTCCTTTACTGCAGGTGCAAATATCTGATTGCTGTTTTGTAATTAAGGTATAATTCTAACCACCCATATGTATCAGATAAGTTGTACAGTGTGCTTCAAATAAGTGAAAACCCCTTAGCTCAAAAAAATACTTAATAATTTAGGTTGTTCTTTTATTTAGTCTCAAATCTACTTGTCATTTTATTATTTGGTTTGTGAAACTCAAAGCTAATGGAGAATTTGTCATGCAGTTGGTTAAGTTATTACAGAAAAATGTCGAATAACAGTGCTGATTAAAACATTGAAATAGAATTCCTTGAAATATGCAAAAAGCTTTAAATGATTACAGAGGCAATGCCAACTTTAGGATTTTTGTTTTTGAAGTCTTTGAAGTCTGACTTTGCAGAACAGATTGTGAATCCCTGGCCCATTACACACCTGCAGAGATTTTGGTGTTTTATTTCTCTTGGGTGAAACAGCAGAAGCCCAAACCATGTTAATCACTGTCAGAACCAGTTGTATAAAATGCCAAAATGCAGTGAACCAGGAGTTTTATAATAAATATGACAATACAGTTTAAAGTGTTGTTTTGTTAGGCTTGCAATTTGTTGTAATTTATCATTTGTGATAGTACTGGAGGGGAAAAATATCTGGGACCTCCAAGTGATATTTTCACTTGGAAGAAATGGTCCTGTATTTGTTTATTGTTTTAAACATGAAGGAAGAAAAAATGAAGTGCAGCTATGAGATGACTATTGTGTGTATTTTAAGTATATTAAATCAAAATGCACTAAAATTCTGTGTTAATATCTACTTAATATGTGGATTCTACTTGAGATAACAGAATTAGTCGCATCTTGTTTATAGAAAGGGGCCTATATTCTATTATCCTTCTAAACAATAGTAAATTTAGCATATGTGAATATTGGACCTGTATGTTATAGAAATGACACTACTAAAAGCTCAAAAGAGAAACAGCTCTCAGCTGCATAAACAAAATCTGCCATCTTTTATTGTTTCAGTATCTGTACTGCTCTTTGTGAGTGTATTATTCAGAAGTGTCACTTCTGAATGTAGTTTTTAAGCTACATTATTTTGTAAAATAATTTTCAGATGTCTTTTCTGGAAAAGAAACTGCTCCATTTCAGCTGCTTGTGACAAGGGAGTGACAGCGCTGTTCCAGGCCAGAGCAGAACAGTACTGTTTTCTATTATATTGCCATACATGCAAGTACAGTTTTTATCCTCTGGAAAAGTGACTTCCTAAGTTACTGCATCACTTAGCCAGGGCCGACTGGTTTCTCTAAAATAGTTTTAATTGAAAATACAGGTAAATTATGGCCCATTCTAACTGAATTTACAGATTCAGGTTATGATCTTTAACTTGCACGTGTTTATGCAGATGATTCACTAAAAGTAAGCTAGTTTATTCCACTGGAACTATATCTGAAATTAAACACTTAAGTAAAACTTGGCAAGATTAAATTTCTAAACTGCTTCTCATGTCTTTGCAGTTGTCTGCTGGCTACAGATTTCAAAGGTACCTTGTAGGCAGCTGTTGCAGATTCTTGCTTTCTTCCTACAAGAAATTTTCACTGCTTCTGGCATAGTGGTAGTGGAACTGCTGACCACAGGGAAACTGCATTTGACTATATCTCTGTTGGTTGTTCTTCCTGCTGTGACAGCTCCTTCCATCACCTAGCTGTATTATGTGCTGGCTGTATCCCTCCGATGGCTTTTGATGTCACTGCAGTACCAGTGTGAGATAGTTACTGAACCATGTCATTGGCAATTTAAACACTAGAGTATGACATAATTTCAAAGGTAGTTGTAGCTCCTGCTCTCAAATAGGTGATGACTTACAAGTTTTCTAAAGTAATTGTCAGTGAGGAATATTGAAACAATTAGAACAGGGTAAATATGTTTTGAGGAAGAGTTCACATGATCTCCCTGGGACAGGATCAGAAGAAGAAAAATTACCCAAAAGTCAATCTTGAAAGATATTATCAAGTGGGATGATTGTTTTGATACCTTTTTCCTAAGACAGTCTTCCCAATCAGTATTACAACAACTGATACATTTCTCTGTGAGGCCAATAAAAAGATTTTGTAATTGTTAAAATTAGCTGTTATTTGTCACGCTGGTCATTTCCACACACTATATCCCAAACACAGCTTTTAAATGGAGATAAATTATTTCTTGCATTCTGTGATGACTAAGAAGGATATGATGCCTTGGAAGGGTAGTGAAATAAGTGCCCTTATCTTTCATAATGCCCAATGGATGTGTATTAGTAATATAGTAGTATCCATCACTCTTCAAAAACTCAGACAAGCCTTTCATATGGAACTCTAGTACTATTTATGGTACTTAACAGAATTTCTTGCAGGAACTCGGCTGAAATCGCTGTTACTTCATGAACATGTGGGTAAGAATTTGCACTGTGAGCATTCCTGCAAAGGTCAGACTCAGAATTTTAGATCAAAAAGCAATGTAGGTTGAATTTCGAAGAATGCTTTTCGCCTCACTGGCTGTATTGGATATATACAACTTTATCAAATATTTCTCTGTATGAGGAGAATCCATTTGAATTACAGTCTAACAACCCTAATTTTTAATGGACCATAATTACAGTTATGTCACACTCTTTTCTTAAGAAATTTTCTGCTCATGAAAAGCTAATGATTCAGGGCTTTGGTTTCCCAAACTATTTTTCTTGAGTTTTGAACTTTGCTTACTTCTAAGCTTCTTCAAGGGAGAGAAAAAGGTTATTCTAGTGGAATAATTTGAGTAAGTGCTTTATTTCTGTAGCTCATACCCTAGACGAACCAGTCTCTCTTCCCTGACTAAGGAAAGAGCCAAGAAAGTCCTGAGTAAGTAAGCCATTGCTAATGATCTGCCTTTCAGTTTCAAATAGAGCCACATGAGTTTCATTCAGTAGCCCCTTTCAGTCTCACCCATTGCTATAACTTTTAACAGCTTCCTTCCTTGGGAGATAAGTGCTTTCTAAGCCTGTAATTTATGACCAAAAATATCTGAATTTGCTCAAAACAGGCGAAGTTTTGATTTTAGGGAGCTTTCACATGCAGAATCCTTTCCTCTAGTCCTTTTTCTTACAGCAGTAAGACCTACTTTTCCTTCATTCACTATCAGACTAGTGAAAGTAAATTGTTTCACTGTGAAAGTTATATGTGCTAACAGGATAGTAAGGTAGAGCATTCAATTACATGATCATATGTTTTGGTATGACAGCTTTTTTATGATTTATTCTTAAGGCCTAAGATTTTGATGTTAAGTAGATCTCTGCTGAATGGATCTGAATTGAAACAAGTTCTCAAGATAGTGACTTTAATCTGGTTCCCTGTTTTCTTCCTGTTATCTACTTTTATCTCCCGTTTTGTCAAAGGTGTAATGTAGTGGGTTTTTGGTTTTTTTTCCTTTCTCTGTTAGATCTGCTGTACCTGTATGATAAGGTCTCTTATGTTTGTTTATCTTTTGATGAATGAGTTCTAAAAGTCTTTTGCTTAAAAGTCAAACAACAGTCTTGTTTGAAAGTGTCTTATCTGAAATATCATTTTGGGATCCCACTGTTCTATTTGAATTTGGCTTTAAATGATGTCAGGAAAGAATCAGATGTCTATGTGAATGGCTGACTGGCTTTACCATCTTTTTGTGAACCTTTCACCTTTAACATCCATCACTTTAGTGGGAGGGAAAAAAAAAGCTCTGTGTGATGTGTTTATGAAGTATGCATGCGGTCTAGGAAGTACATGTTTAGAAAGTATACATGCATTACAGAAATTATAAGCCTGTTAAGCTTTATAGCCAGTGAAAAGAAAGAGGGAATGTCCATAAGAAAATTGTTCATCTAACTTAGGTTCCTCCTCAAAAATCTTCCTCTACTTTCCAGAGAGTTCTCTCTTATATGGGTTATAGAAGGGGAACTGAGAAGTTTAATTCTCCAGAAGAAATCTGTCTTTAAACCAACACACTTAGAATCATAGAATGTGTTGGGTTAGAAGGGACCTTTAGAGGTCATCTAGTCAACCCTTCTGCAGTGAGCAGAAACATCTTTAACTAGATCAGGTCACTCAGAGCCACAAGTGGAACTTGACACAGGATATTGTAGATGCCATGAAGTCTATGTAAGTTTAAAAAGGAACAACTGGGTTAGAGATGAAAAAAATAATTCAGAGTAATTTGATTGAAATACACCAACTTCAGCACAGGAAATCCTTGAATGACATCTTTCTGTAGCATATCAGAAAATTCTGAGAAAGCTTAATACTTGCTTGTCCTGATCACATGCTTGTCCTTATGCACCCTCTATTAACTAATGATACCTGGCTGTATAACTTGATGTAGTTGTTTCTACATCCTTACCTGAAAGAAAGGTTACTGACTTGTCCCTTCAGGACAAAACATTTTATACCTTATTTTGATTAAAATAAGGTCAAACTCGTATTTTGATGTTGATTTAACTGATATATAAATACTCTCATAATTTTTATAAAAGTGTGAAAATCTTGCAGATATATCTAAATAAATCTAATGAATGAATGTTATATGTTCCTGCATCCCATTCCATTATACTATAGGTAATAGATTATTAAAAGATTTTTTCAGTTAATTAAAACAACTTCCGCAGAAGCAAACGTTTAATTTGCTTGTTTTTTAAAGCTCCTAGTAGGTTTTGAAGTCTGAAAGGATAGGTAAAATTAATGTGAAACTCAGGTACTGAATATATTTTCAGCTTATTTTGTAGATGAGTCTGGTGTTGTAATAATAAATTACAGCTATTTCTTCTCTTAACACCTTTGAAGACTTCGTTTTGTGAGTTTACAATTTTGATTTCTGGTTCACACAGAAAATACTGTTTAAATTTTCAGGTGTGTATCCCTGAAATTTCACATATCACTAGCAATTTGTAATGTTGGTGGTACTGGGCATGCTTAAGTTCCAATGAGTAGTTTCTGACATGTTACCAATTCATACCACTATCAAGGTTGGCTTGTGTTCCCTACTTGCCAATAATAAATCAATAACAGAAAACTCAAAAATGTAACTATTCTTTTAAAATAAATTAAGCCTTTACATATAAAAAGATCATTTGTTTGCAGTACAATATATAAAAATAGAATTAATTTAATTTATTCTCAGTGAAGTAATACATATGAAAGAATCATCCAACTGAAGATCAATTGGAATATATCCTGAAATATATTTGCATCTTAAGAATTCTGACTTCTTAGTATGATATTAAAGTGATTATTAAAATACCATTTTTCATTTTAACCATGTCTCGAATACTGTTAATGTTCAGGTTTCTCACATGCACTTGAGTCTGGGGTTATATATTTATGGGTATTGTTGAGCCGTGACAGAAGGACCGTGGTGCCCTTCACAGGCCACTAGCTTCTGATAATCTCATTTTATCTTCAGTGCTTGTGTACAAAAAAGATCATATAAATGTGGTGCTATTGAATGATGCTTTGGCTGTTGTGAAGTAGTGTTTGGGCCCAGGTTGGTATCGCAGCAGAAGGGAGGGGAGGGTTCCTGCTTAAGGGGAACTGAGATGCAAGGCTCTCCATTTGCTTTTTTCGTGATGATTGTTTCACTCAGGCTTTCTTCCTACACTCCCAAAAAGTCTTATATACATGGCCTGACTAATATACTTCACAACCACTTTTGGAACCATCCTTTGCAACTTTTTAAAGGTAATATTGGTGGAGTGTCTGGTTACATGAATCCTACATTATTTCTCTCATTTCCTAAGAGAGTGCATGATGTTGCAAGGTATTATAGCCCAAAGTTGGATACAGAGAGTGCACTGTGATTGCTGTTGAGCTGGGAACAGCTTGCCAAGGAAGGGGCTTAGGGGAACTAAAGGGAAAAATGTAGGTATAAATCCTTTGGACTAATTGGGTGTAAAAAATGTATTTGGGTTAGGTACAGCATTATACAAAGGAGAGTGGAGTTTGGGCATGCTCACTCCTTTTCGTTCGTGCGTATCCTTCACCAGGCATCTGTATAATAAAAATATTGATATAGATGAATTGCAAGACCTAAATATACATCCACATAGACAATGGGGCAGAGCTGGCAGCTCAAGTCTACCTAATATTATTTTTGAAAGTAGTCTTAAGGAGTGTACGATAGGGATAATTTCACATAGTTCTTGAGGAAAAAAATGAAAGCCATCGTCGTGTCTCTGTGATCAAAAAGAAACAGGAAGGTATCCAGGTATTCCCTCAACACTCTTTCCATGTAAAAAATAAAATCAAAACATTGAGGAGGAAAAAAAAAAAGAGGAAAATTCAGACCAAAACAAAACTTTACCCGTCAGTTTCTGGGTAAAGCAAATTCTGAACAACATATATGGGTTATAAAATAGATGGTACAAACATCTTACAACCTTGAACTAAAAGTAGAACAAGCAAAAATCTCCATTCTGTAAATATTAAATGTTGAGTAGATAATACACTAAAGCTCTCAATCAGGGATTTTTTTTAATGTATTTTCTCCCTTATGCCCCCTTGACACTCTATAATAATGAACAAGTTATTTAGTTAATGAAGAAAGCATCTTGGATTTAAAGATCTACATATTAATGTGACCTTCCTTTGTTCATAGCTGTTAATATTTATTGCCTTTTCTTGTTGAAATTTTATTTGGTGTTCTGTGACAAACAAGAGTATGATTAGTGAAGCTGTAAAGTTCTCATGGTGGCTGCCTGTGTTCCCAAGATAGCAGCATTAGTGTCTGCAGAAGCAGTTAATGCTGTTTATCATTAGTGACAGAGGCTGGGAAGGACCTTCTGTGTCTTTTATCTTTCACCTTGCCAACAGACGTTGATGAGCTTTGTGATTTAAATGCATAGGTGATATTGTAATATTTATATTCATTTCACATAGACAAGTGCACAGGTAAACTAATCTTGTTGATTGAGATTAATTAAAACCACATTACTGTAGGACTGGACAGGCTATGAATGGACATACTTATAAAGAAATAGCTATCAGCACTTTATTTACTTTATGATTAAGTTAACATTTTCAGAATTTGCACAACAGAAGTTTAGATTAGTGTTTCATAAATGGTTTTCTACTTGATTTTTTTTTAATCTGTAACTAAAGTTAATTCTAAAGTTTCTTTAGGAAGTTTTGAGTTTAGAATCTTGAACTCTACATTTCACATCCAAAATTTAGAATATAAGAGTCTCATCAATTTGTTGCAATGAAGTTCACTCTTGAAAACAATCAAAATGCCTTGCAAAAATAAGTGCCTTATGGAGCTTCATATTCAGAACGTCTTTTGTATGTATGTGTTTGTGTACTTTGCAAGTCATTAATTTCCATTCACCTTTTCCAATATTTGACTATTTAAATGTTCATATCAGGAAAATAGATGATAAACACTGTTGTCATGCCAAAGGCTCATCATACAATCCTGCTTGTGGGAAAAGCTGACATTTTGCAAGTCTTCTATTTCGTTTCTGAAACTTCATTTCAATGTAAAGTAAGTTGGCTGTCTGCATTTTGTAGAATCTCATTCTGAAAGGAAAACTTGTAATGAGAAAATAAAAAAAACCTGTGAATAACAAAAATAGGTTTACATTTGTATATGTGTTAATGTAGTACTCTTAAAAATCCCCCAGCTGTTTAAAAAAATGCTTATTTTGGGAACAAAATCCATGACTACTATCCAAAGGAGGTCTGGACTGCTAGCCTTCTTACGCTCCTTATTTATATGCTGGAAGAAGTAAGAGATTTTACTGGATATTTTCACTATAGGAATGTCAGAAGAGAAAATGTAATATATCTGAAATTAGCCATAGGAAATGTTCTGAGCTGAACTCCTTATGAAAAGCTAAAAGCCAGTGCTCAAGAACCTTTCAAACTTCATGTTATATAGAGGGAATAGGCCTATGGCACCAGAATTTTAACAGCAATGTGGATATGAAGTATATGGGCCTTTCCTATCAGCTTAGAGAATAAAGTGCCCAGACGTGAGATGTGCTTTGTACCTTTTCCTGGTGATAGTTATTCCTTTTTTTTAGTTGCAACTGTTTTAAAGCATTGATGATTTACAATTTTTTATAGTTTGGTGATTATAATATTCCAGAATATTTTCTGTGTTCTTTTTCCTAATTACTTTAAGCTGATTACAGATGCCTTATTTAACCACATAAATAATGCATGGTTATCTACAAAAGTTTGGTCTCCAACTAGCTGTAGTTGCTTTGATAGGCAAGGGGCAAAGAATTAGGAGAGATGCATGAGCTTGGAGGTTTTTGTGGTATATGAAGTGGCACCTACATAACACTGAAGATTAATTGTAATGTTTCTTGCCTGTTTGCATTATTACAATATTTTAATAGGGGTTGGAAAAACAGAAAGACTTTAATTTGTTTCTTAAAATGGAAAAGTTTAGGACTTATTTCTTAACCTCCTTTAATGTTGTATGCGTTTCTAGTTGGATTTGTTCCATTGAGTGATCCCTGATATTTTTTTGTCTGAATTTGGTTGAAGGGCAAACTTTAAAGACTAAGAATTACATTTTCTTCTAGCAGCTCAGTTTAACTAGGCAAACTGTAACAAAACAGTACTGCAAAAGAGAGGTATAAGATAAAATACACAAATATGCTTGATGATGTGATAGATTATTATAGATTTTTTTTATATTCACATATTACTATGAATGCAAGAACACTGCTTCAGTTTTAAAGGGTTAAGAATCAACATTTTAATGGCCTGTTTTATGATGGTTTTCATACAACAGAAATAAGGCTGAGTTCTCTTCTGTAGCTGAGGTATTTTCTTACATCAAATACCAGTTGCAGAAGCAATGTAAGCCTTTCCACTTGACATCTGTAAACCTTAATCTAATCTTTGCTTAGACAATATAATTCTTATGTTTTGGAAAAAAAGAAACCTATTCTAATTTTCTCCTTTTGCTTTAAAACATCTTTGAATCTACATATTCTTTTAAGGTCTACATTATTCATAGAACAAGAGTATACTTACAGAGTCTCATTTACTTCAAGAATGCTGATTCCTGCACTCTTTTTGCAGTCAGTGGTGAGATGGAAGCATCTCCACTGGGTTACTCAGAACATCTGAGTTACACCATCATCTGGGCATTGTCTGGACTTTTTTATTTTTGAGGAAGAAAGTCCAGGAAACCAGTCACTGTACACAGGACTGCCAAGGTAAAGAAGAAGGGAATTACTCTTAGAGTCTTTAATATATTGGGATAGTGTGTGAAGACTGATGAGAGACAAGTAAAACATAAAGAGTGTACTTACAGAAATAGTATGCAGTCTCACTACAAATGCAATCAGAAAGAACAAAATCTTTATATTAAATGCTTTGAATGTTACCTGGAAGATTATAATCAGATGGCCGTTCTGTTAGGAGAGAAGCAATACTAAGCTCATCTGAACTGATAGACTGAATTGCGAAGAAGGTCTTAAAGTATTTGCAGATGGGAGTGTTTGCTTTAGTCTACCTTTGGTGCAGGAGGAGTAGAATAATAAAGGAAAGACGATTTTTATTATCTTTTCACTAATTTGAAATTGTCTTAATTTTATGTACAAGGCAACTGAATGTTAATGACAGAAACTTTTACAATGAGCTATTTACAGTCAGTTTGACTCAGTCAGCTTTGTGTATGGAAGTTTCAGTTTGATTTTCATTTTGATTCTTTTTATTTCTAAGATTTTTTTTCAGTATTTTTTTGCCAAGCTGTCTTCTGCATTTCTTTCAGTCTCTTTGCAGTACTGTTTAATGCTCTCTAATAAACCAAGTGTGAATAGATTAATGAAGTTTACTGCAGTTCTACAGTGGAGATTTTTACGCTGAAGGTGAATGAGAAGTTTCAGGAAGCTGCAGTTATCCTTTGTTGAGTATTCCCACTTGCTGTACTGATGTGCTTCTAATCCCTGCCACAGAATTTCTTTCCAAGTGATAGAAGACCTTTGGTCATCCAGGCCACTTTGTTCAGCTTGCATAAAAAGGACACTGTTGACTTACGATATTTTGTTCTTTGTTGATGTAGAGAAGACGGAGGCTTCCTAATGACTACAAATGAAAAGACTGTTGTGTTTATTTATTTGAGCTTTGATGACTGGGATACAAATGATTGGAGTTTTCAAGTTTAGACAATGGTTGAAGTGACTGAGGATAAACAAATGTAATAAATTTGCTGTATAGCTAATACGTCTGTTTACTGACTCCATGAAAAAGATTTCCCAGATGACTAAATCATGTGTCCATTTCCACTAATAAGCATTGCAGACAGGAATTTAATCACAGACCTCACAGAAGTCTTAAGCTGTCTTTTGCAAGGAAAAAGAGGAAATGGGATGGGACAGCTGGTATTCAGGACAATACTGAGAACTGATAAAATACTAATCCACAAGAAAAAAAATATCATTGTCATATTACAAACCCATTTGTCGCACTACATTTAGCCACAAAAGATTCCAGGTATGCTCCTGTCCAGAGCACAGGCAAATCTAAACGGATATTACTCTCAAGTCCCAAAACTCTTTTTACTTTTGTAACTTGGAAACACTTGATACTATCACTACCAATGAACCAGATTAATATGGGTAGTTATTTAATAAAACTTTTCCATTATCTTTGTTGTATTTCACGTCCACAACAATCTTTGTTTCTTTCAATGCTGCAGTATAAGAAACCACATAAATTGCTGCTGGTGAAGCACAGAGGAGGACTTCTAAAAGTTGCTTACTCTTATGACTGAAGGGTTTGTGAAAAGAGTTAGTAATTTGGTTTTCATTTAGAACTCTTCAATCTTTTATGTTCCATTGTTGTAATATGGATATAATCTCTTTAATTATTTAAGCTTTTTTTTAATAAGTTACCTCTGCTCTGATTTAAATTAATAGACTTTATATGGTAGCTGGGAGATTCTTAGATAACAATTAGTCTAGGTAACTTCAAGCTTAATGGTAAGAAGAATTCAATAGGGTCAATGCTTATACTATGTTAGTTATGCCTGAAACTGAAGAATACTAGGAAAACACTGAGTTAGATGAAATTTTAATATCAGTTACCACCAGTAACAGATGAATGTTATAATATGCTCAGCGCAAGCAAGAGTGAAAAACAGAAAAGTGTGGGCTAAAGTTATTTAATGTAAATTAATATTTCGGCACACTGTATTTGTTTATGACTGATTTATAGAGATCATCTTAAAACCGCAAAAATATAACCAAATCTTAATTCAACAAAGAGAAGGAAGATAGTTGATCCATAGGGTTCTTGAAACTAAAAGATTTATTTAACTACTTTTAATACAATTAAGATTATAGCTAAGGCTTTGAAGGGAAACTTCTAAATTATATAAAGAAATCTCTTGGAAGAGAAGGAAATGCTCTTAGGTGATACTCGCATTTTAATCACATAACAGCCTTCTCTGTTTCTCTGTAAAGAAACCAAGAGGTAGATGATATGGCTTTGTTTTAAATGATCTCATTTCTTCATCTGGTAAAGACTCTGGCAGTAAGTTTTAAGATGAATGTCATCTTTCCCTTCTTACTCATTTTTGTCTGGTTTTGGGCACACCTGTCATTTCTTTTCCTTTTTCAACTAGATCTGAGGCCATGCCTGAGACCTTACTGTCTTTCTTTTGAATAAAGATATATAGTGCTTTTAGTGCATTTTCTGCTGTGTGAGATGTTATAAATTACAGCCTGCTCTTCCTTAGCTTTATTAGGGAAGCCTCCATGGAAACTTGCTGCTGTCTAACCTAGCAGAGCTTGTACTGACTTTCCTCATTTGTTTGGTGAGGTCGCTGACCTGCTGTGGAATAGATGGGAAAGCTATTCTATCCCAATAAGCCTAGTACTGATATAAGTTATTTCCTACATAAAAAGCAAAAAGATGCTAGTAAATAGAGAGGCAGAGAGAGGTTTATACAAACCATCTGTGGGACTGGAGTCTAAGAAACTTGTCTCTTAGTCAGTTTTATTGTGATTTGGTTTATACTCATGTTTTCATTGGAGCTTACTCAAGAACCTTTTATGGAATTGAGGAGGAAGAAGGAAAAGAATCAGAGATTTTCAAATACAGATTTTTTCAAACTTTTTAAACACAAATGGGTATGGAAAATACTGTCTCAATAAAAAATACATTATATATGTGAGTGAACAAAATAATTAACAAATTGTTGCCATTTATGGAAGGATATATTCTCTTTAAGAGGAAGCGTTCTTCAGTGTTGAAGCAGTGTCTTACATTTTGCTGGATATTCTCCCCAGGATACTCTTGAAACAGTGCTGAACTTTTCTGTTAATTATTTTAAACATTCTCCTTTGTGCACAGGATGAGCAGAATGCCAATTAGAGAGTTCTTCAGTGGGAATTTTCAATTTTTTTTCTCTGTCTCTTTTTGAACCCATCATTGCCCAAACTCAGCTCCTTTTTGATATAAATACCTTTCATTAAAAAATTACTCCATAAAACTGCCAATCAACAATGTTCTGATTCTGATTAAATATGTACCTGCTCTGTGGGTTTTATTCCTGCCATCTGTTTGAATGGCAGATGTTAGTAACAGCAACCAATTGTAGATGCTTATTTTTGTTTATCAAAAATTTGCTTCAAAATCAAATACTTTTTAATTTGTAAAAAGATACAATTTAAAGAAAGCTTTGTGGTAGCAGTGATTAAATTAAGTAACTCAGGCTATGTTCATATTTCATTTAGTTATATAATGCATTTGCCTTTGTCACAGTAAGAAGCAAAATCTTTTCAGAATCAAATGAACCACTTGAGGATAAGAGGCTGCAGAATTGAGTGTAAGGACTTCTAAACTACTAAAATACTCTGGTCCATATTTAGTATAACTCTTTTTAGGCATGAAAATGTTTAGGGAGTGGCTATAATAGGTAACCAAAGCTGACTCTTCGGTTTGTATTTTGAAAATGAAATGAATATTCAGTAACACAGTTCTTCAGCAGCTGATACTAACACCTTGTTTTATGTTTTATATAAGTGAATTTACTCTAGGATCACAGGACAGTATCAGTTGGAGAGGGCCTCAAGAGGTCTTGCTCATGCAGGGTCAGTTACAGGGTCAGACCAGGTTGCTCGGGGTTTTTTCCCAGTTAGGACTTGGAAATCTTCCAGGCTGAAGATTGCACAACAGGGTAACCTGTTTCACTAGCTGGCTGTCCTCATGACAAAAATTTTGTTTTTTACTTCCAGATGGAATTTCTCAAGTTTATGCCTGTGAAAACAAAACCAAAAACTTAGGCATCTTTTAAAAATCTCATATTGGGCATGTTTCTGTTTGATGTAGAAGTGAAGAATGCAAGGATCAGGTCTGAAGGGCACATGGTTTTTGTTGGTTTCTTGGTGATTTTTTTGTACTATGCTCTTTTACCATTTGGTAAGATTGTATAGAGAACAGGAAGATTCAAATGTGTTGACAGATTTCCATCTGCTTAGTTTGATGACATCTTGGAATGGGTTCGACAATGGGTGACACAAAAAACAACTTAAACCACTCAGAATTTCTTTCAATAGATCTTATCTTAAATTATTACAGATTAGAGCTCTAATGGCTCATTAGAGGTCATGAACATTGGTCACTGCCACAGTAGTAAACTTTGGTACATACTGGGCATAGTGCTCTGTGACAGAGACAATTATTTTAAAGACAATAAATAGTGGAGAGATCTCAGTACATCTTAGGAATCTTGGTGGAATTAAAATTATAAACAGAATGAAATGAGATGAAAAGAGATCAAAAGAACAAAGCTATCTAAAAATATCTTACAAATACATTAATGAAACTGTTGTTTACTTGCTAAATTATAGGGGAAGAGTTTATCATGATCACAGTAGACACAGGATAATATTTCTTCCAATTATTTATGCCAATTTTAATTGGCTTTGCTCATATTTTATTTTTTACTTCTTTGTTTGTGATTTAGTATTTGAAGCAGAATACATCTCTTACCATTGTAATTTGGATTTTTACTGTGGGATGTGGGGAGGCTGAAACAAAGACAAACTGTTGCATTTTTTTTCTCTCCTAATAAAGGGTCATGATTTACATTTGTTGAAACCAACAGCTATAATTCTCTGAGATCAGTTGATTCATTTAAAGCCTAAGCACTGTCCTAGTTTTCATGGTAATCAAGTAGTTGTCCATATTGTATTTCAAGTCAGTATTTATTTCAGTATTCAGAAGTAGGCCTTCTGAATTCAAATATGACTACCAAAGGGAGACTCACATATAAAAAAGTTCTATTTAAAAAGTCTAAGTTATAGTATTTAAGTGAAATAAATATTTCAAATATTTAAGTGAAAATAAGTGCATGCAGGTATTATATATGTTACCCACAAAAGAGACTGCTAAACATTCTCCCCCCTCCATAAACGTGCAGGATCCTAAATATGTGTGCCATAAAACCTCTAGCCAAATGTGAAAGAACAAAGAGCAAAGAACTAGGGGAAAAAACAATCAGATTCCCATCTGTGTATACTCTAAGAATCCTGGGATACTGCAGTTTAGGATCTTCCTGAACTAAAGGATGTATTTTTCTGTTCCATAGACTTAGAGAGATTTTCTGCCCTGATTGTAAGCTCATTCTCCTATGGAATCTTATGTATGTTGTTTTATCATCCAGAGCTGTCTATGGTAATGACTTTCAGAATTTGGCTATGCACTGTGTAGAAAAAGGACTAGCTCCCACCCTCAGTTATTTAATGATTTCATATGATGTTTTCTAGTTTTGCACTGTGAGCAGTAGTGAATTGCTGGCTTACTTATTCAGTGATAAAGATTATATACTCTCCCATATTCAGCATTAAAAATGCTTTAAAAATAAAATAAAAACTATGTTAAGTGTACCAGGCTTTGAAATTAAAAGGCCTTTATGACATGAAGATAAGTCTACAGGAAGTGTGGTTGATTATTTTTGAAAACCTAATTTATCTAGTTTAATATTATTATGCATTGTTTTTAGACAAGGGTTATCTCAGCAAAAAAATCTGCTTAACTCCAAGCTGACAACTGTTATTTATATCAAAATGATACTTGTATTTTAGAGTGGTATCATCTCTCATTGTTCTGGGGAGAAGTGCAGCTTCAGCAAGACTAGGGAAATGAGAGTTTTTACAATTTTGCAAATTACTGAATGTCCACCGTAGTAATTGGGCTTTTGTTTCTACTTGCTCTAACTGTTGAATTAAATAAATCTTATATTTGGTGCAGGATAAGATCCATTACAGAGATCCAGGTGACTGGAAGTAAATTCTGAAGCGATAGTAACTTGTTTGCCTTTGTTCCATAACTTTTGTCTCCCCAACTGTTGCAGTCCTCCATATTTCAGATCTGTATTGACCACCCATCTCTCTCAATAAAATCACAGCTTGTCTTTCCCTGCCCACCTATGCCTGGAGTACAGGTGCAAAAAATGTTTGAACCAATTTGGGTTCAGGACTTATATGCTTCTCTCTGAAGAAATGCATTAGCTGAAAAAACTCTTTGAAATACAGTACCATGTATTAGGGAGAAAATATATTTTTTGAGACTATGTCTTTAAAAAGCAACCCCCAAAATCCAAGAATACCCAAAACAGTCTGTATAGACACCAACACCTTAGATAACTATCTTCTTCTACTTAAAGACCCTAGAGAAATTGAAATCCAAGGCTACAGTGGTAGGTAGGTACATAATACACATAGAATGAATACAACTCATCTCATGAAATCTTAACTTTTTTACAAGCTTTCCTTTAATATTCTTCTAGGTCAGATTGTCTCCTTTCTCAAAACTTGCCCTTGTAAAGGTAACTTTCCTTCCTTCACAAGAATTTTTGTCCTTGAAGTTTTTTTGACCTTCATGCTTTCAGTTGCATGAAACAGTTAACAGTTTAATGTATAGATTAGGAACAGGATGCTGTCTTTCGAATCTGTGCTCGTCAGTTGGTTTCTGGAAGGATGTGATGGTGTCTTCCTGAGCAGATTGCATTCATTTAAAGAATTATAAACATATGTTGTGCGTCTCATGAGCAGGAGAACATATTTGCACCAAAAATGTTGGTGCCTCGTTATAGTCACGTAGTTATCTCACAGACTACATTTATAATATAGTTACATTTCAGTATTCATAATGTTATTGCATACAATTTCCATATCCATTATGTTGGTGTATAATATAGCTTACAAGAATCCCACTCTCAGTATCAATGGAGATGCTTTTAACATTTCTGATACAACTATAAAGGTAAAATAAATGTTTAGAATTAGCTTAATGAAATTATATTACATGGTCAAAAAACTCTAACAAGAATAAGAGGACTAGAGCTTTCTTTTTTTTCTTTTTAATGGGTGGAAAGTTTCTAAGCATCATTTATAAATGCTATGTGGAGAAAGAGACAGTAATGAAATCAAATTGTACTTAATATAGGTGTACAGTTATTACAACTTGCAGTTATATTTTTTGGTGTGTATTTATTGTTTAAACATATGTCTATTGCAGTTTTAAATGCAGTAGCACCTGGACTCTTTCTACTTCTCTGGAAGTGTGAGATATTCCTACTGTCCTTTGTCATGAGCAATAGAAGTTTATCACAGGCTGATATGGGTAAATTAAAGGGTAGTAGATGCTTATAGTTTGAGCACCTGAATTCCAGCTCTAGTACTGCTTCAGAGTGTTTATCAGTAATTAATCTTAAGTACATTACCTGTAAAGATTTTTTATTTTTTCATGTTGATGGTTACAACACAACAAAATCTCTCCCATCCTAATTCAGTGTAGGAGAATATAGAATATTTCTGTAAGTTACTTAGTTGTAACAGCTACATCAGGTTACTTGTGTTGTACAAATTTTCGTAGAGCGGAAAGTGGAAGTCATGTTTATGCAGTTATAGTATCTCGTAAGTTACTTGTAAATGCAAGTGTTCAATTTTAGAAATACGTATGAATTCTAAATATCTCATTTGTTCTTTAAAAAATAATTCAATAATTTTGTTTTATATTCATTACCTGTTTATTTGTCCACTAGTTTCTATGTTAACAGTTTACAAAGTACTTAGGATTAAAAACAAGAAGAAAAGGCTTAGCTAAGTCAAGGTTTTATGAAGAGGTGTGTAGACTTTTGTATAATCAAAATTCTGAGATACAATATTTGAAATTCTTTTGCGTTAGGGACCACCTCTGACTGACTCGGTGATTTAAAGGAATCAGTTAAAAGCAGGGATTCAACAGGTAGAAAAAAATTGCAATAATCTAGTGATGGAGCAAAGAAGAACATTTTTCATGTCAAGATTTGGTGTTGAAATTAATGTCAGAAGTAGTGATGGGAAGAAGTTGTTTCATGACAACTGCTTAGCACAGAATGTAAAATTCTTCAAAGTATGTCTCATTGTATAAACTGTGATTGTTAAGTACACTTTTAGGTCCTCTAAAAAGCATAACATCTATTGCTAGATATGCATCTAGAAGTGGATCATAAGAACATTGAACACGTAGACTGTGTTTAATGTTTTCTTGTATCTATGCCTCCAGTCTCCTTGAAAAGAAAAACAATACAAGAATTCATAGATGAGTTGAATCTGATATTGCTATCCATCCTCCATTTTCTCCTGAAGTCTAGTTCATGTGAACTGCAGAAGTTCAGAAGGATTCTGCAGTTTTATGAGTTCAGAAATTTGTGAAATCACTGCAGAATGCATTCTCTTTAACTCACCCAGAACTTCACAACAGCAGTGGAAAGATTTTTCAAACCTCAGGACATCAGAATTGAATTAACATTTTGAATCAAACTGTGGTTGTTTTCCCTCCTGCTTCATCACCGTGTTACTTCATCAGTGGCTGAGGACAGAAGTTACCAGCATCTTCCTGTGATGAGAGTGGCGCTGTTCAG